>NC_071286.1:39118880-39312523 GCF_943735745.2 Anopheles bellator
TGACATTTGACAGTTATTTGATGACATTTGTGCCTTCTATCCAACAGTAGCGCCCCCTATATGTAAACGATAAATTTCAACGCATACACCTAATATATATTTTATTATAAGTACATGTACTTTAACTTAACTAAGCCCACTGATTGCAAAAGTTTACCACAAAACCATTTAACACAAACGAAAGCGGAAATGTTAACTCATCACATCCTAGTTTTGTGTTTGGGTTAAAGGATACTTATTTGGGATTGTTGCCTTTTATATTCATCTTTTCTACCAGTACTAATTACTAATTGAACAACTTCATGGAAACGTTGTTGGAAAAGATACTTGTTGCAGGAGTTGAATTATTTGAAGCTAATCGCTAACTAAATGTTTAAAAAGTTTAGTTGAAAGCTTACAAAAACTGATCATTCTTCATATTCTTATTACTTATTCCTTACCTTATGTTATCTACAACTATTGCACCAAATGATGCTAGGCTCAATATGCTTTAATAAAAAAAAACTTACACCACTACTTGTCCATGAATAGTTTAAACAATATAACAATAGTTTTCTTTTAATATCTCATGACACACTCATAGCCATAAGTGTCACGATTCGCAAAAAAACACATTGTCCTACATTTTAACTCTTAACTAAACATTTTATTTGCCAAAGGAGTAATTGACCGTGGCGCAACAAAGTTATGCCGTCGCTGGGAGTTCTGCTTCCCCAGTGCATCCCGTACACCCCCCTTGGGATCTACATAAACACCCACACACATACACGCCCAAGTTCGGTAATTAAGTGACTCTCGTTGACGATATCCAGTGGCCACAAGTTTGTGACGGTTCCATCGGAAGCAACCGGTTCGTTTTACAATCTCTGCCCGCAGGTCTCGTCCGCAGGAGGCCAGAGAAGTTCCCATTGCCGTGGCCACGCTAGTTGCTGGCGGCAATTAATATGCTCCTAACTTTCCCAGCCGCTTCCCTGACACAGGGGTGTTTACACTACGCACGTGGATGGAAGTGAAAACGTTCAGAGTTCGGAGTGTCTGGTGTTTGGGTGCCGAAGCCGCCAGCGACCAGCCGGCAGACCCGGGGAACGTAACACTCACCCCCACGGGGGATCATTGTCAGGAGATCCGGAGCTGTCCGGAGCGGGCACGCCATGGGCGGACAGGTCGGTTCGGTCTGGTCCAGCGTACGCTGTGATTAATTCAGACCAAGTGAGACGCCCCGGACGAGCGACGCGCGAGTGCACCGTACCGTGGAATCTGGACATTTCCCCCGGGGGCTCCGACCGTATGGTGGTCCATCGAACGGACCGTACGTGGGTTGCGACCGGATGCAAATGGGTTAATGTACGATGCCCGACTCCAAACATTAACATTAACCCGAGGCTCCCGTGGCTTCCGGGGTCGACTGCCACTTTTGTGTTATTTACACCTGCCGGAAGGTCCGGCCGCAGAAGCCGCTCCCGGGCGCCTGCAATTTAATCCGCTAACCCACGGCTGTCAGTTGCGAGTATCGTGCCGAGGAGTCACCCAACGTCCGACGGCGGCTTATCCAGCCAGGCTCGCAAATGTCCCGCGCAACAGCCCGTCTAATGGGACATTACAGGACATCGAGGGTCCAGGATTCGCTCGATGCTCATCCTCCTCCTTTGACATTTTGTAACGGGCGCGTATGTCGTTAGCCAGCTATCGCCACCGGGCCCGGGAAGTAGTCGTGGAGCCCATAGAGATCCTTACCGGGGCTGGCGACCGGCCGAGCGCACATCAAAGAATTTTCCAGAGCCTCGGCCATGGATAGGACGGGAAAGTTGCTATTTTTTAAAGCGTCCGTTCTGTGGGTGATGAAAAGCGTGGGTGTGTGAGTGGGAGAAGCAAACGGTACGCGGGAAGGAGCGTGCCCAAAGTCGTTGGCCACCGACCCGGATCCGGGGTCTGCCTGCCGGTGGTCAGTTTGGCGGAACGTCCCGTCGGCCATCCGTGCGATCGTCATCTGTTTCGTCCCGTCGAAGGATCGGGGTTCTTTAATTCTATTTTCATTCATCGTCCATCCGCTCGACGCGTTTCGTTCGTCCGCCACCAGAGGGAGCCTGCCTGTGTCGGGCGGTCGAACATAATGTTGGCACGCTTGCTCGCGAGCATCGGCCACTCTGTGGCGGCAACTTGTGCTTTTATTTTTAGCCTTTCGACCAATCGACACGCCCGAACCCCCCGTCCCCGTGAGCCGTCGCACAGGAAGCGTTGGGGAGATCCTGTTTTTTCCTGACTTTGCCCAGGTCCCACGTGGCGTGGCGGCTCTGCCCGGCATGTAGCGACCGGCCACGAATGTGTTTTCATAATTGAACAAGAGCTTCCGGAAGCTCGGCCAAACGGAACCGGAAGAATCCCGGTACGGTTGTGCCTTCGCTGCGCGCCATCGAAGTCAGTCAGACTCGCCTCGCCCTGTCCCCAAGTACCCCTGCCAGCCGGCGGATGCCCCCGAGGGAGTTCTTGGGTTGTTTCGGTTATTGGTTTCTTCCTTTTGTTGTTTTGCCGTCGCCGTCGATTCGGTGGACGGTGGAACGCGTTAAGTTCCTTTCGCTATTTATTGGCCGTGTATGGGACGCCCCAACGGAGGCTTTTCGGGGAATGCTGCCGTTGGCGGTGCCCAATAAGCGAACAAATTTGCGGTTTACTAGACATTGACCAATCATGCCAGAAGTACCCCACTTTAATGCACTCATCAGAATTCTTTCACCTTTCCTATTGGAGTCGAACATTGATTGAGGTGTGTGATAAGTTCACACGAGCGAAACAAGCGGAGTTTACTAACAACGCAGATTTCTTTTGCTATAATCGCATCCTTTCTACGTGTTTTTATTAAAGAAAATGTATTTAAAAGTTTGTGTATTAGGTGGCTGCACGCCACCATTCAGTAAGAATTCGTACATGAAAACGCTGGCCATCGTAAAATGTGAATCACATTCTTTAAAAGGAGCTGCCTTTAAGCCTCCCAATTAGATGGTAATTTGTTATCAATATTGATATGGAAATTAGTAATATTAGTCTCCTTTTCACGGTATTGACGGTATACAGTACTGGATGCAATGGGTGTACTTGTAAGTTGAATTTGCAGGTTCAACGCAGGTTGCAGGTTTGTTCAACGACGAAAACACTTAACTTAACTTAACTTTCAGGAGAACCTCAAAATGCTAATAATTCCAACATTATTGGGAATTCGATTATAAGTCGAAAACTCGTTCGGTATTCTTCTAAATCTATATCCCTACATAATTATTATTATTTCGTATTTTCGTATTATAGTACGTTTTGAGAACAGATTTCAACACATTCTTTGTTTCTGTTGCTCTCTCGAGTTTAGCAAACAGCCAGAAGTCACATGGAGTCAAGTCAGGAGAATACGGTGATTATATAGGTCAATTTCGTGAAGAAAAGATCAATGGTTCCCGTTATTTTTTCACCACATTAATCATTATTTAATGTAACACATTAATGTGAATGCAAGAACTTCGGCAATTCCACTTCTTTAGACCTTCTATCTGCACCAAGATGCTTATTATCCGTAGAATGAAATCAACACTTTTGCAATGACGAAACCATCTTTCACATGTATTCACTGCTTCAGCCGCCTTTTATTCAAATGAGAATGCAGAAGTAGTAAATTAGGCAGATGCGCTTTACTCGGAACGAAACTTGAGTAAGCTGAACAACCGGGTTAGTTTAGTTTTTGTAAATATTGACACTTTTGTGAAATCTAAAGTCAAATGAAAAAAACACAAATTAAGTCAGAAGAATGCATTAAGAACGCTGCTAGCAACGTGTTAATCACCAACCCAATAGTTTCAACTTTTACACCTGCCAAGTCTTTACGCAAAATATACCTTTTTATTTTGCTTCGACAGCGCCGAAAGGTTATCTGAATCATCAGCTGAACCATCATCAACTGAATTATCGACGCGATGCCGACTTTAAAAATGGGACAAAGTGGTGTGTAAAATACTTGAAAGTTGCTTGTATAGCAAATTTAGTGCAGTGTACAAATAAATCATGTGTATTTATCGGAATCACTGACCCATGGACTACACATAACTTCCATGCCCACGCTTGTAAACGTTTATAGAAACATAAAAGCAAACTCATGTAACTCATTAACGACTTAATTCAATTATCATTAAGTGGAACCATATTCGTTAATTGTTAACAACGTCAGTTTCAACTCGATAGATCTCGATAGATCCCGAATCTGGCACAATTTGCAACGCAAACAAAATCATAATTCGTGATGGATAAACGAGACCCAATACACGGATTCAATCTGCAACCCTCATTATCGAACTACAAACAGAAATTAGCTTTAACAACATATTGAAGCTTCTAAAAAATTGTGCGTTAAGGTCAATCAAGGATCACGCATTTGACAGTCCAACTATGCCGCCATCAATCGCCATCCCGGACATGGAGGTGGAAGGTGTTAGGTACTAATTGCCCATCTAATGCATACAGCCGTTTTCGCCGAGTACATCCTTTCCATCGCGGTGTGGTGGTACTTCAGTTTAATTGCCGGCATTAAAGAGCGGCTCATACAATTAGCTTGGAGCCACGCGAAACCAAAGACACAGAAGCCGGACGGACTAGGCTCAAGAGGCCCGGCATATCGACATAAAAAAATGAGTCCATTGGCTCTGGCAGGCAATTAGGGCAAGCAGCGGCGGTGGCGGTAATTTAGACGTGCCATCAGACCCAGTCGGACCCTCTCGAGACATCAACCGGCGGTGAACGCTTCGAACGATCGATTGATCGATCGATCCACGGTCGAGACGGCAAACGGAACGTTGAAGAAGCATCGTGGATTCTTCGAATTTTATCTGCAAATCAGCTGCCATCAGCTTCGGCCACGGAGAAACTGGCGGAAACATGGGCACAGGCCACCAGGAGCAGCTCGTCTAATTAGAGAAGCGTGCTCAATTACGCGGGCGCACCGGGAGCACCGAATTGTGGCCATCCTTTCGCCCAGGAACGTGCCCTTCAGCGAACCACGGAGCGAGCGGCCCGTGAAGAAAAATGAGCCCATGAAAAATCTATTAAAGCTAAATGCTGAACCGATGTAAGCAGACCATAAAACGACTTATTTGACAGGAACGACATTCTCGGGCCCGCGCCCGCGCGCACCCTTAACGGCCGCGGTTCGTCTTGGCAGGGTCTTGGCGGCGGAAAAAAGGGCCTCGGCGGGCCACAAGACGGGTCGCTTCCCGCGCTGGCGCCTCTCCGGCGACCCTAAGTGCTCGGGCTCGGCCTGCTGGGTGTTCTAAAAATATGACCATTCTTTTTTCGGCCCTCTCCTACACACGATACACGGGTTCCAGGCTGCAGAACCGGGCAAACGCAACGCACATGTGCGCCACATCTGGCGGGCGGCTGCATTCGAGGCCGCTGCACCGACCGGCGACATCTTGGACTCGCGCGCTGCAAATTCGGTGGTGACTTTGACGTCGGCCTCAAGAGTCGGCGGCTGGCAATCCGTCGTCGTCCACCTCACCAGACCTGGAGTGGATTAGGTTACCACTTTCGGAGGCTGGATAATGTCATCCGGGTGTGGTTGCCTGGGTTGCCGGCCTGGGTTCGTGGAAGTCAAGACCAGCAGACACGGAAAAGGGGCGAAAGTTCATTGCCAAGTTGCCCGAACGCCACGCGGGCCAACATTGAAACGTTCGAGGCTTAGGGCAGCCAGCAGCGAAATGCACTCGCTGCTCGGAAATCTCGGTTCGTCAGCCCCCGGGGGGGGGGGGGGTCCGATCCAAACAGGGGGGGGGGTTGTGGCGTTATTGCCGCCCGTTGAAGTTGTCTGCGGTTGCGATGAGTGATGGTCGCCGGTCGCGCACGGTGTTGCTGCCACGGTGCATCTCGTTCGAAGGATGCACACTCAACTCGCCCCGAGTGGCTGTCGATACGGAACGGCGGCGCTCGGTGATCCTGAAGGACCCTGGGGAACCGCACGTGGTAACCGTCGCCAGCGCGGGCCTGGCAAGTGTTGTGCTCGGTCGGTTGACAGACGGATAGTTAACGAGCGGCAGAGTGAAGCGAAAATGTGTTTTACAAAACCCTCAAACACCGGAACCACGCTCCGAGTGCTGCTCGTTTGTGGCTTAAGACGGTTGAGGCAATTTGGGAAATCCTTTTAGGGAAATGCGTCCGTTGTGACTTACGTTGTCCGTGAGGGTGAAGACGTTACTTTACTCCAATCGGTTCCGATACCCCGAAACACGTGTTCGGATGGTACCTCGCGGGAAAGCTCCCGCGTTCGGTTGTAACAATAAACACCGTGCAGACTTAAACGAAGACGATTTGCACGTAGAATGTGCAGTGCAGCTGCGGTGCACTCTGTCTGCTCTTTGCCAACCGACGACCGCTTCATGTACTACACATCGAACGGTTTGTGGCACAAGGGCACTGCCTCTCGGGTGTACATTTGTTTCCAGTGCGCCGTTGAATCGTTTTGCTGCAACATATGCCACTTGGTTTATGCTGCTCCTGGCGCTCGTGAATGAAACGAGGATCTTGCTCGGTCGGCTGCAAGAGAGAAACCGGGGGCCACTTGTGCGTAATTTCTTTCACTTCCGTTGTCGGTCGCACCACGATACCGCTGGCGTGTTCAGGCATATCCTCAAGAGCGATGAGAGCTGCGCTGAGCCATTTTTCATAGCGCGCGCCCATCCGAACGCAACGCCGTGTGGTAAGGTGAAACGCCGGTCAAGGACACGACGAGTGAAGCGAGGCCACTGGAGGCCAGCGTGGAGCAAGAGAACCCATGCGGATTGTTTTCGGGGTGGGTTGTTGGTTTTATTTTCATCATTTTAAACGGCGCGAGGCTATAAATACAAACGACAGGCACTTGGAGTAATATCTCGAAGAGCGAGAGGATGCAGCAAAACAGGTAATATGAACAGAATGATTAGTCTGCAACAGAAAAGAGGGTTCAGCAGCTCCATAAGCCGGGTGTCTTCACACTCGCAGTACTTAGTTTCGTAAGCGTATTTCGTCGCTGTATTTATTAGGGCTACAAGACTTTCGAGCAGTTTCCCGAAAATATTTCAACACCTCTAGTTCATCAATTAGGCTTTCGTTCCCTGATGGAAAGAAGTTCATTAATTTTCGGAGTCGTACTAAGGGCAATGATTAATTCATTCTTCGAATGCCCTGTGTGCGTATGTTGCGAGCCTAGTCCATTGGCAAATTTGATCCAAATAGAAATGTTATAACAGCTACTTATCTTATGTTGTCCATTACGAATCTTTCGTGTTTGGGAATTAATTTACAAAATAGGCGCTCGTTGTTAAAAACTAACGTAATCAACCTTAAGGCACACGATAAACGTAAACCGATCGTTTTAAAAGTTGCACGAGCTTGAAATAGGCAACATTTTTTTTTTAGAGAAAAAAATTTCACGAAAAGTTTTCCCACTGTAAAAAACCATCAAACATACTCACTGAAATTGATGTGAAGTCTGGTCGTTCTGGTGCTGCAACTGAACATTTGTTTGATTTCTTTCCGAAAAGTTCGACATCGTAGATCTACCACCACGTGGTTGGCCGAACAAGCTAAAGCGAGAGCTAGAGCAGCCTGCAAGCTACCAGCGGATAGCCGGTGTTTTCACATCCTTGCCCGTATGTACTACTGTCACTGGAAACAAACGGGAAACAGTTTTGTTTGATTATCGAGGTGTAGTGCATCATGAACTTCTTCCAAACCGGATAAAATGTCAACATAGAATAGTTCACGTAATGTCGTTTGCGTAATGCTGTGGTCCAAAGCAGACCAGATATGTGGAGAGGCGATTCTTGGTTCTTACACCACGAGGAACGTATTCTCCCATGGCCTCTGGTTATTTGCTTAA
Source organism: Anopheles bellator (assembly GCF_943735745.2). Classification (NCBI taxonomy): domain Eukaryota; kingdom Metazoa; phylum Arthropoda; class Insecta; order Diptera; family Culicidae; genus Anopheles; species Anopheles bellator. The sequence continues at coordinate 39,126,766 of NC_071286.1, forward strand.
GCTTAAGATACTGATCCAGAGATCTTTTACAGTCATTAGTGAAGATTGGAGCCTTAACAACGAATGTGTCGAAGGCTATTCCAAAGCTGGAGTTTTTGGACCATTTCGAAAAGAGGAACAAATGTAGATGTATAAGTTGATGCAGTTCAGATAGTATATGGCTTGCCATTTATTTCATTTTTTGTAGGGTCCTCTCGATCCAAAAAAACTTTATCCCAAACACGAACTCCTGAATGTCAAATTGATACAGTCCTTGGTCGCCAGAATCACACCAGTACTGCAGTTATGGAATGAACAATTTACCGGTAAGATTTACCAGGCAATGTTCTGTAGGTAATTATAGTATAATTGATATAAATTGACCAAAAATAATTCAACCGAAACAATAAGAACCAGACTGGACCGGTCAACAAGTAAGCGATGAACCTATCCGACAACTACAACCGCCGAGTGGTTTTGGCTTGCACCACCTTTAATCTCTGTTGCTTTCTGTAACGTTGTGTTTTCACCAGCACGACTGTAACGCCGATCTCGTGAATCGGACTTACCAGCTTACAAAAAGCAGAAGTTGCCGGGCTTTAGGTTGACAGCATTAGGCAAGGGAGTTGCGGTGCCGACAGAAAACTAAAACTACCGGCGTCTGGCGTTCGAAACCGGGACCCGAAATGGCGCCTGAAAATTCTACGCACGACCTGACCAACCGACCGACGAGTCACGGAGCAGTGAGCCCTTCGCTGGCATCCTTTTCTTTTGAAGCTCATAAACTATCGCGAAGCGGTTACAAGAGCGTCTCGCGCGGTCCTGACATGCCGATGACAGCGCGGAACGGTCGCTCGATGGTGGTGGAGAAGGAGGGGGGGAGGGGGGGGGAGCTGAGGTAGGAGCACGCCGGTCGTGCTGTCAGTCCGTGCTGTCAGTGTCGCTTTGGCGGTCGAACGAACACGCGAGTTCTCGCGCGCCGTGATTCTCGGAGCGCGTCGTGAGCGGCGCTGAGATTCGGAGCCGCTTCTCGTGTGACACGAACGTTCTTCTCTCTTCGTGCGCTAGAATAGGAATCGTGCTCACGGGAGCGTGAGAGAGAGAGAGCGGACGAGAGAGAGCGAGAGAGAGTGAGGAGCGGTGGCTCACGCTGTGCGGTGTGTCGATTTTGCCAGCTTGCTGTGATTTGAGCAGCATTCCTTCGCTCGCGCTCACGGGCTGGCCGGGGCCGTGTCGGTGAATCGCGTGACCCGCCAGTCCTTTGGCGAACGTTTGATGGTACGGTTGTGAGAGAGTGGATGTGAACGGATCGCACGGTGGGTTCGACGACGACGACGAGGTGAGCGAGTGTGACGATCGTGCGTGAGCGTGTGCTGATCGTCCTGACCGAGGCGAGGAGAATTGTTTTGCAGGAGAATAATAATATTAATTGGTCGAAGGATGCGTGCGTGATTGACAACCCGTGGTGACGTGGTGCGCTGAAACAGGAACGCCGATCGAGCCGGTGCCGGGTTATCCTCCCGCGAATTGTCGTGCGTGAAAGGTGCGTGTGCTAAAAATAGGTGGAGGTAGAGCAAGCCAAACCCCACGACACGGCACGGCACGACGTGGTGTGACGTTGGAGTGACCTGTCGCCGTGACCGCCCATTCTGTGGTAAACAGAGTAGGCGAACACGGGGTAACAATAACAGTTCTCCTCGGCTCGGCTGGATGCTGCCAGCCGGAAGTGGGCCGAGTGGGTTGGCCGGTGGTTTCCCGTGTATCCCGTTATCCGCCGTCCCGTTGCCGGGGCAGCGGGTTTTGTGGCCGAAGCGCTAGCTGGCCGACTCTGACTCGTTCTGACCGAGTTCGGAACGACCCGTGGACGGTCGGGCAGAGGCGGTGGGCAGGCGTGCGCAGAGCGTGAGGACGCCGAGCGGGGCCAGAGGCCAATAAAAACAACACCCAGCACGACCGCATCGTAGCAAAACCGGAGCGAAATTGGATTATTAATCTGCGAACGGCGAACGAAGAACGAACGATCCCCGGGACACTATCCGGGAGTCCTTCGAGACGCGCGCCTTGAGCGGCCCAGACGAGCGTCAATCTCTTGCGTGTGTGTTTCTGTACGAGGGAGCGAGATAGAGAGAGAGAGGTTCGCTTTCTTTCTTCGCCGTGGAACAGATAAACCGCGGAACGTGCCTGAGCCCCCGGGTGCGGGCAGTCAGTGAGATGTGAAGGTCCCACTGCGGGTCTCTCCATGCTGTGTGATGATATGTGCTGTCCGCGCGTCCAGACGCTGGCTGGGGAAGGGTGGAGTGTGACCTGGCGGCGTTCCCGTCGGGTCTCTAACCGGCCGCACCGGGAGCTTTGATGTGATGTGCGAATGAAACAAACGTGAACCCAGCCGTGAGGATCAGCCGTGTGCGTAACGTGACGTGGCAGCAGCGGTGAAATCAATCCGAGTGAGGCCCCACCCCAGGCCACCCCCTCCTGGGTAGCAAAACTTGAGGATCCACACCGCACCACCAGGTCGGCCAGGTTGTGCCATAATTAAAGTGCTGTTCGTGTCATAAAAGGATTTAACGAAGTAGGTGGATTACCGGATCCTGGTCCAATCCACGCAGGTATGGTGGGGCCGATATTAGTTCCCCCGCCCGCCCCCAACCCAGGATGTGTGGGGGGTGGGAGGGGACGGTGGATCTTTGGACGCTTTACGACGGCGCTGGCAGTTCGCGCGGTGGCGGCGCCGGAAGTCCGTATCTAATCAAAACAGCATTACTCTTTAATCACCTCACACGCATCGGGGCAGGGCAGGGAACTGGAATGGGTGGGACGGGGATGTAGAAGTCACATCCGGGAGCCGCCACATACGCTCCGAAGAGGGCTCCTGACGCGGTTACGTCAACGTGCCTGCGGTGCCCCGAACCGAAGACGTTGGCAACCCCTCAAACGTCAAACGTAGGAATGGCAGGGCGGGCTCTTCCGCTTCCGACGCAGTGTGCCCCGGATGCGACGCATGTTGATTATAAATGTAATTAAAAAAGCATTTCATATTTATATTCCATCCGCTTTAAACGACCGCAGGGTAAGGTTTTGGGGGACGAAATCGGAGTTTGACGCCTTTTCTCCAACCGCCGGGCTTCCGGCGCGTGATCCGCGGGACTGGGAGAATACGGTAATGGGGCAATAATGGGGCCACATCAAACCCAGCACGCCCCAAACTCCACGAGTTTCCGCTCGTGGTGCGCGTGGGACGATTTCTGATGACGCCAGGCGGGGGCCTGCCTGACGCGAATGATAATGACGATCCCACCAGGGCCGGGCAACTATGCCCTAGCTTCAACCCACTCGCACCCCAAAGCATGGGGATGGGACTTTTCTTTTCGCCTTCCCCCCCGCACCCGGAAAATGGATTGCTGTTCGGTCACTTTAAAGCCCCGGGTCGGACGGGTCTGCTCCTCGGCACACCTTTTTGCGGCAAATTACTTTCCGATTGCGAGGATTTCGCGGAACCGTGGCGATAATCTAATCCGATGGATCAAGAGGTTGCCCCACCCGGAGCTCCAGCTCTAGTCGCGGTCCGTGAAGGATCTGATTGGAATTTTCCCTCATTGCGCCTCGTATCAGTCGTTGAACATAATTTATTCCCATACGATACTCCATTTTTCATCAGGCTGATCAGTCAAAAAGGTCCCGTTTCGCTTCCGTTCGCGGAACTCTCGCTCTCTCTCGCTCCCTAGTCCGGAGGTCCCGAAAAAGCCGACCCGCCGTCAGCGGAGAATTTTATGCTTTAAGGCTGACGTACCGCCGGTGTACTGGTGCGCAGGTACATATGCTTCGTCCCGTGCTGGACGCCACCGGGAACGCAATAATGTATGAAACTACCCAATCCGTGCGCATCCATCCGTCGGCCCGGGGTGGGGGAAACTATGCAAAATATGTTGCTCCCGGGACGACGGCCGCTCACCGCAGCCGCATGCCTCGGCTACCACATCTCGGGCAAGGTAACCCCAGCAACGGGGGGGCGAAAGAAAGAGAGACAGAGGGAGTGGAAACCACTCAGGGACCCGGCACTCGGGCGAACGAAGAAATGTTCACTGCGCTGCAAGATGGTGTCTCTGGAGCCTGTGCCGGGCACGGTAGCAATGCAGCGCTCCTCGAGACCGCCGGGGCCACACGTCAGAGGAGCCCGCGGCTCCGCGGCTCCGTGGTCAGAGGCCCGCGGTGGAACGTATGTATTTTCCTAATGGATATTCTAGTGGCGTTTCATCGCCGCCGTGGCAAAACAAGACGTGAGAAATGAGTTTCTTATCCCGGGGATTATGTCGCGCTGCGTTGCGTAGCATCGCAATCGGGGCTGGCACACCTTCTGGCCCACACCGACACTTTTTTGTTTCCCAACAACTCCAACAGGACAATGGTTGGAGGCGGTGGCTTGCGCTATCCTTACTGTTTTGTAGAACGTTTTGTTTTGTGCGAAACATCCAACACCGCATTGTGTGCCACGAGGATCATTGGCCCGTGCGGTCCCGCGTGTGTCGGGATCCCGGGCTCTTTCGTTAGATTAGTTTAGCTGCTACAAAGAGGTTCCACGAAGGCTCTAATCTCAGTGCGGGAAAGTTGCGCCCGGAAGGGATGACCTCGTTCGGGGTCATTTGAGTCTGCCAATCAAATGGAACAGCGTAGAAGGCGAGCTAGTGCCGCGCGTGTCATTTTAGTGTGGTTTTGAAAAACACAACGTTACCGAAAGCAACACCGAGATTAACGATGTTTGTGGTACAGGCCGCTGGAACCACTCGCTGGATTTAGTTGGCGGATAAGGAGGAGAAGAATGTTATCGATGCTACTAGTGAGAGTAAAAACTAACAGGAATTTGATTTAATACTTAAAAGTTCTTTACTTGCGCTTCTAGAGCATTTCCATTCCCTCCGAAGTTTTGTTCGATATGGTACACCTGTGTCTGAGGTTAGCTCCAAGTTTTCACAACACAAAAGTGCATTGCTTGGGCTGACCGTTAGATCCAAGCAAATCGCCAGGTGTCACGTAGTCCAAGCCAGTTGTTGCGGAACGAATACGAACGATCAAATGAGAGCATAACTCAACATATCAAAGAATCTACCAGCAGCGCTGGCAAACATGCTGGATAATATCAAAACCATAATACAATACCTAAAAGAGACCAATACACAGTCTGTCTCAAAGTAAACAGGACTTTTTCAAAATAAGAACAACAAACGGTTTTTTCTGCAAAATCGTTTTATTTTAAATAGTCTCCCTCCGCTTCGATACACTGATTTGCACGACCTAACAACTGTTTGAACGATGATTTTAGGTCGTTGGCCAGCGTGGCTCGGAGTATGTCGGTACAAGCCTTCTGATTGGCCAAAAATTCAGCATAACGTTTTCCTTTCATCAGCAAACGAAGTTTTCCGAATTGATAAAAGTATCAGGGTGCCAGATCAGGCGAATACGGGGAATGATATATCGATAAAATGCAATTTTTGGCTGTACCAGAAATGTCGGGTGCCAATGCCTATTGAAAAAGTCCTGTCCAACCAACACACATAATACCATCCAACAAAACCCATATCAACAATAAACCAACAAACCCGCAAAAAGAGATAAAAAGAGGCTCAAGCTCAAAATCTCTGAAATGATAACAACAATTCAGATCACAAGGAACAGTGAATTTACCGATATTCCAACAGGTCCAACAAGGATCGTAGTTGTTAAATGACCAAACGAGCACCATGTTTATTATTTGGTTTACGTGTTGCTCGTCAGCTGCGGTGGTAGGTTATCCAGAACTTTACACCATTCATGGAATCGATTCTTCAACTGGCTGTTGACTACACACCAGACATCAATTTTCAGACATTTTAGCCTAAGTCTTTTCATTCAAAATGATAAATTACCTTAGCGCCAAGTATAGATACTTGTGTGAGTCTTTACTTGAGTGATGGCAATTGTTTTTACACCGCGCACAACGCACCGACCTTGATCGATGTGGAACCGGATATAAAAGTCCGGGCATCCGGGGCGAACGAACACGTTTCTTTGCGCAAATTACAACTCTTCCGCGTGGCAATCAATCAAACATGCCGGTCACAAAACACGCCGCTTGTGGCGGAAACAATCGACAGCGCATGACCTTCAACGTGGACCCAGCCAAGGAAGCGCACTTCCTACGCCAACCAAGCTGCCAGGACGAAAGCCTAAATGTTATCGACGAATAACTCATCATTCTGGCCGACGTTTTACCACCTGCCCAAATTCCTGCAGCAGCTGCTTCTCGGAGCGCTCAGGCCTGCCGCGCCAGACCACAGCCCGATTGGAGGGTGTTACTTTTTTATGTTGCAATGTTTGTAGCAATAACATATTTACGCCAAACGGTGCAATTTGCCTGCCGGGCGTAAAGGTTATTATGGTCCCCGTCCCGCAAGTCTGCTCCACACTTCAAACCCATCGCCCTGTTTCTCACCAAACAAACTGGAATGGCCGTAGTTTAATTTCCTTCTCCGTGAGGCATTTTGAGGTAATGTGAATCTCCGAACTCCTGGCTCGGTTCGTTGTACGATTCTGCGGATTTCACCAAATGCGATCGTAAACGTGCCCACGATCGGCACATATCGCCTTCTGGCCTCGCCGTTGTGTTTGTCTTTAGGAGCCCGGCTTTCGAGGATCGTATCCGCGCCGCCATCAAACGTTCGCAGTCAGCTGGGAGTTTTGAAACTTGTTGGAAATGTTACAATGGCCCCCCGATGTCCTGTGGGACAACTACTGCTAAACTTTAATTGAAACAGTAATGGAGTTGAAGAACATCACTTTGGGACTCGGGAGCTTGCGGGTTGTCAATTTTGTTTCCCTACCACCCCACCCTGCTTGGAGCGCCTGGGATCACTTACAGCAGCGCTCGATATAACGGCTCAAACGGCTCGGCTATTTAAACTAGACCATACATCCCGAGGAGACCGAGTGGCCGCAGCGCACCACACAATCGATAAACTCAAGCAATCTGGGAGAGAAATCCCCCGACGAGATTCCCAACTGTGGCCGGCAACACAAACGAGCGCTCCGAGGCAAAACCGCGCTGGTCAACATGAGGGACCAAATCAATCGATTCTCGGTCGAGATCAAAATCTCCAGAACCGACGCAGTGACGCAAGACGTTCCATTTCCGAATGCAATCCTGTTAAGCTGATGGAAAGCGCCCTCATGCCGGTGGCCACCGAAGACATGTGGCTGGTGGCCGCAGAAGATTAGAAACCCCCCGTCCGGCAGGGGGAAGGCAGCGGCAAGCAGCAAATTGCTAAGCAAATTGTGCCCGGACTCGCCGGCCCTGGACTTGAATGAAGTTTTATCGGTATGTTTTGCGTAACGACAAGTGGCATTTTCTCGTACGACGACACCACCGCACGGAAGGACTCCTATGTCAACACCATCTTCGCCCGGGGGGAGGCCGAAGCTGGCATGCCGCGCCGGCAAACGGAGCTGAGCGGAAAGCTAAACAAAATGCAAATGATTTGTTTATGTAGCTTTCCAGCGACACCGTGGCGATGGCCTGGTTTGTTGCGATACCGAGCGAAACTCGCTGTTATTGTGCCGTCGACGACGACGACGACGACGACAAGTCTTAGCAACAAATCCGGTGTGTAACCGAACAGAAGTCGATCGAAACGACCCCGTTCGATAGAGCCCACCACCACCGCCACCTGGCAAAAGCTTAGCCTCGAAAGCCTCCAGACATACTTATGCCATACCGAGGTGTCACCGCGCCAGTTCCACTCGGTTCATCTGGCGGCCGGTTGACAGAAGACGAGTAGTCGGTTCTGGTCGTAGCGACGTGTCCATAAACATTAGTCGGTGCGTAATGGCGACGCTGGTTCTTGAGGACGGCCCCCAGTGGAAGTTGCACGCCGACCCCAGGAGCGATTACTTCCTGATTCCCGCTCAGCCTGTCAGGCCTGAAAGGGATACCGGACGGACGCACCTGAGTACAATGCCCGCTCAAGGGCCCGGTCTTCAATGGAGTGCTTCCGGACAGGACGTCAGCCGAACGCCGACCGCAAACCTGCCGTGCGACTTTTCCGAAAACTAACGATTGGGCATAGATCCCCCAGGTACCCGGAGGACCTGTGGTCCGGTCTCCCGTGCAAGATATGAATACAGATAATAATGACTTTTATTGTGCTACAAACCTGTGGGGGCAGCAGCATCTTTATTCATGCTATCATCATAAAGCTGCCATCGGAAAGACCCCGATGGCCGTTCCGTTCGACGCTCTGCGGACGGTTTCATTTCACGTCTTCGATGGCTTCTTCGGGACCTCGGGCCTAGCGCCGGGATCCCCGGGTGTCAGTTTGGCATATTGTTGCTGCCATCGTTGGGGACGAGGGGCTGGACAGTCCGCAACAAGAATCGTCGATTTAGCTGGGGGTTAGGTTGGGCGGTGACGAAGATAGGAAACGATTTCCAGGTTAGTGTTCCAGATATGAAGAATCATAGATGCTTTCAAACTTGAAAGGAGCGCTGCTCGGACTCGGCACGTTCCGGGTAGCGGTCCTTGGGCGATTCGGTCGTCGTGCTCCTCCCCGAGGTCCTTACGACGACTGCCAGCAATCTACGGCAACGATACGATACGGCTCCTGCTCGTCCTTTTGCGACGTCGTGCTCCAAATAGAGCTCCGATTGATGCTCCACGCTCGGCAATAGGCTTATCCGTGACATAAATGCCTGAACGGCGGCCTACATTCCCGCCCAGCCAAGTGTGCCCGTTTAAAGGAGTTCCACAGAAGGGGTTGTTCAGGTTCTGGCGCCACGCGCTCTTGTTGCCATTGTTTTTTTTAAGTAGAGTCCTAACAACCGTTCCGTTGTCGATTCCGGCGCAGGGTGTGCCTTAAGCGATGGCAAACGATGGAAATAAAATTTCACCAAATTTCACCATCCACCATCGAGCCGCAAGGCAAAGACAACACGCACGTCGCACGCTACACGCGGACCGGTGGCCCGGTTCGAAACTCAGCCGCGTGCGCTCCAAGTCGATAAAGCAAACAAATCTTGAACTCAACTCAGCGCTTTCGGAAAATTGGTTTTCCGAATAACACTTGCCTGTGTGGACGGGTTGTGTGTGGAACCAATAAGAAAAGAGACGTGAGTGAGGAAAACACTACCAGCGGCACATCTTGAGTCGGCATCACTCAAATTGTTTAGATTTGTTTTCGATTAAAAGCCCCACACCCCGGATACTGGGGAAATGGAAACGGAGATGGTTCCTAAACCTTCACTGTCTCTGTCGATTGTATTACGTAGCGTTTACAGTAAGACCACCTACCGATTGCTAACTCTTTGCTGTGCTGATATCAAGTTTCTAAATGTTACCGTTTCAGTTGAAAACATATTCGGTAAGAAAAAGCGAAACAAATGTTAAACTTCAGCAGTTAGCGAATAAAAGCGAATAAATTTCAATTAAACTAAAATTATATAAAACACAAGGAAAAAATCGAAACTCTGTCCAAAACGTCGAAAAAGCCATGAAAATAATGTTTCTGCTTCTGTAGACATTACTTTTAGGGATACACAAGAAAAACTTTACCCAAAGATATTGTGGTCCCTGCTACAGTCCTCAGATATATTGTTGACAGTCTTCTCAATTAATGTAACATTCTAAGATTGACCAACAAGGTCCCTTCATAAATTGTTTTTTCTTTTCATCAAGATTTGGAAAGCTTTCGAGTCAGCACGTCCAGTTTCATGAAAAACCACATCACCAAACCCTAATGCCGTTGTAACTTAATTCTCATTGTTGATTTAGCACGCATATAGGAAAAAAATTCTACCCCTCATAACTCACGGATTCCGTGACATTCACGGAAGAGACTTGCAGACTTGTTTCGATTTTAGTTTTTATTGAATATTTTTGGCGAATCGGAAAACCCTTTGATGAAGATATTCAATATACATTCATGAATTCGTTTTGTTGTTGTTTTGATTTGGCCGCTGCTTCAATGTTGCCGAATAATTTTGCAATATCCTTGTTTAGCAATAACATTCATATTCATAATTCATATTCATTTAACGTTCCTCATCGGTTAGTTTAGAATATTTAAATGTTTTTACCATGTTACAAACCGAGAAAAACACTAATATCTTGTGAATTCTTCATCGAAATAGGTGTTTAAAATTTTTCAAAACTACTAGTTTAATTTTTTCAAATAAACTTTTTTTGGCTCCACTCAAACTTTACTAATTGCAAATGCAAATGGTACTAGGCCTTACGAAATTAAACCGATGTTCAATATTTACAAAAAGAGATTCGGAAAGTACAGATAAACTTTGCTTCACCAGCTACCTTCATGTGCTAAATGTGTTAAAAATAACTAGCAGTGTCGTGACTCGCCCGCAGATCATCCGTCTCGCTGCATCGTTTAATCGACTTATAAACGAAAGTCGGAAATCGGAACTATTGTCTATGAACTATACATATACGCCTATGAACGACCATGGACAAACTATACAACCATGACCTTTATCCGTTAATTCACGATCCGAAATAAAATCGGAGCTCATTTCGAAAAAGTAGTGCTTCGGAAAAACACTTTCGGCTCCTATGTGCCTGGTGGCCGAGTTTTCCCAGAACAGTCACTTGCCGGATGGGTGTGTGAACTTTCGGAGGCGTTTTTTGATCTAAGAAAGTCCCGTGATTTTTCACACCAAACCACCTTCGGGGGGGTCTGAGAAAAACTTTTTCATCAAATTAATAAGGGCTAATTGGTGGTCCAGTGGTCTCGCGCAGACACACCATCCGGGAGCCGTAGCGAGTGTTGTGTATTTTCGCACCACACACTTTCTCTCTCTCTTTCTCTCTCTATCTCTCTCTCTCGCTTGCTCTGCCTGCCCGCCCGAAATGATCGTCCAAATTGGGAGGCATAAATCGTGCCGTTGTTATTAAAAATTTAAACAGCTTGCCTGCAGCATCGGCAAGTAGCGGCCGGAGGCAATGTGTAGGAATGATGGTGGCGTCGGCAGTGCGTTTTAATGAATTTGAATATCGAGTCACGACCCCGGAGAGACGGATGACGGTCGCCGGAAGATACGCGCTGTCATTCGGATCAAGATTCGCCGCGGAGACCGAAACCATTAATGGCTTAAAACATTAGAATTGCAGAGTGGCTACGTTCGAGGAATAAATTTGGGCTCCGGAGGCCGTCCCCATGCCGTCGGGTCCGGTGGCAGGACTCGACGGTGGATCCTTTCGCCCCGGCGACAGACACTCGGTCGGCATTATGCCGCTCACTGTTCGCCCGACCGACCGGCGAGCATAATGTCACGGACGCGAAATAAATCAGCATCGCACTCGGGGTGGCAGAGGGTGGCAGGGGGACATCGACGCGCACAATTTATCTCCGGAGGTCCCGACCGACGCCGAGGCCAGGACCTCGGCGATTGATCGACAAGCCCGGCCCGGCACCAGGCGTGAGGCTCCCAACGGAGCACAAATTATCAATTTTCCCCGGACCGGAAACCAACCCCGTTGAGGTGCCGTTGGCCACCGATGGCCGGTGTGTTTAGGGTCTTTCGGAAACTTCACGAAAGATCCTCCTGGCAATCAAAGTGAGGTTATGTTGCGGCCGACAAGTGGCAACGAACAATCCGTGTCCACGCTAATGCCCTCCAGTTTTGAGTCTAGCTTTTTTTTTTGTAAAACGAAGCGATTCATGAACACCGGCCGCAAATTAACTCCCTTCATGTCCCCCACCCGAGGGGCACCAGTGGGATTGATGGCGGTGAGTTTGGGTTTTTGCATTCACGCCTCGACGTTCGCCCCAGGATTCGCCGCTCGCCAGGGCCACTTTTGGGTGTGATTTTCACGACGACGATACCGGCGGGGATGCTGGCGGTGCGGTGCGGTGGGGGGTCCCCTTTTAAGTCGCCAAGGATATAAAAGATACGGGATCAATATACATTTTTCATTTCGAGGGCCCTGCCGCGGGTTGCCAGTCCCCGAAACGGGTTCGCTGTGCTCTTTTTCTTTCGCTCATCCATTCGCCAAACAAGCCCTCATTTCGCCCGTCAATTTGTGTGGGTGGAAGGGGTGCCGGGGGGTGGGGGAAGGGGGTTGCGTCCCATCACCGCCCGATCCGAGACCGATAACGGTGGCTGGTGGTCGGCCGGAAAATCCGACTTTAAATCCGCCACCGTTGAAGCAAACCATAAAGGCTGAGGCCGGCAAATCGGGGCACCATTCGCCTTTTGGCTGTCTCGTCCTGTCGCCCCCAAGGACCCTGCTGCATGCTGGGGCCCCGCGGCATCGGTTCTCCGTCGGGGGGATGATGGAAACAGTGTGCGAGCCAGCGAGCCGTGTAAAAGTTTATCCCTTTTGTTCGCCCGGCCCCGGCCCGGCCCGGACCGAGAAAGTCATCCGTTTCGGTATGTAACTCCGTTGGCCAGGGCTTCGGAGACCCGCCCACCCTGGCCCTGGGGTGGCATTGGGTGGCACCGGGGGGATGTGCTGTCTCCAGCATTTCTTCCTAACCTTATTTGCCAATTTCGATTTTTCTTCGCTGTCCCCGCGTCAGGTCCGCGTCAGGACCTCCCGCTATGGCCCCCGCCTCCCCACCCCTCCGGCAGACTCGTTGGCGTTTGCATGTTGCGACTTTCGAATTCAAATTTGGCCCACCCCATGGAAACGTGACAAAGGTTACGCAGCGGCTGCCCGGTCGGGTTGACTCCGGTTCTGTGTGTCAAGAATCGTCCTTCGCCCCGACCGGGATCGGATCCCGGTCCCGACCCCGGTCCCTCGTTTCAACGAGCGGACGTTAACGCTGTCTTCAAGACGTTCGTCGAATAAATTAAACTGTTTTAATTAACTTTAAACCCGGGGCCAGATCAATGGCTGTGGCAGCGCCGGCACGCCCAGGATGCTGGTTGATGTTTTTTTTTTGTTCGTGCGCCGCTGACAGTGGCACGATGCTCCGGGACCGCTCCGGGGCCGCTGCCTGGCTGGATGCTAGATGCTGTCCCGCGGTTTGCTGTGGTATTTATTAGGAAAAGGAGAGGAAAGAGAGAAATGAAACTCGTTTGTAGAACGAATGGAAGCGCCGAAGGAGTTAGCACAGGACGAAATGGACCGATAAGATCAACGCGCCGCGATGGACTCCGTCATCCGAAGGCCGGGTGTACTGGAACCGCCGAAGGTCATACGTCAGGGCGGGTGGTTTAGTGAAGAGACAGAGAAGAGGACACTTGTTTCGGCATTATCCTTTTAAATTAACTGAAAAACGCTTCGATAGGATCACTGGGCGCCCAAGCCAAGCAGCCCGAAACCACTCAGACCCGTCGTCGTGGGCCACCCAAATTTACGTGCTGTGCACGTCTTGACTTTAGTGGTGCGTGCGTGCATTAGTGATCTTTGCAGTGCCCCTCTCTATCTCTCTCTTTCTCTATCTCTCTGCTCTGGCTCCCCGAGCGAGTCAAGTACAATTTATGCCGTGCTGCGCCAAGGAAACGAGACCCTGGAACCGCCCGAGAAAAGGAAAGTGAATCGGTGGCCGGCAATAAATAAATCGTGCGGAAAAGATTAGTTACACCGAGCCCTAAAAGGGGTTACCCTAATGGGGTACGGCAGTACGGAGAAAATTGGCCCCGCGTGGAAGTGGAAAATGGGTACGCCCGAAGAAGCGGTGAAGGTTTTTTGTGCCTCTCGCCGCAGTAGTAGTTATTCATGAGAAAACTCTTCCCCAACAGGGAACTGCGTTCCTGCGTTTCCGCTGATCCGACGCACACACACAAACACTCTCTTAAGGGTCACTTGTTGGGAGAAGGGAGTTTGCAGAAAAGCTCCAAAAGATAATCATGTTGGGTCGCGCAAAATCTGTGGACCGCGGTGGTGGACTAATTATAAAGTTACGGAGTCCTTCCGTAGGTCGCTTGGAATAATCGCACGTCATTATTCTGGCATGATCCTGGCAACGCCGCGTACTACTGTGGCTAAAAAATAACAGGAACCAGTTGTCTTCAGGTACCGTGATGTGGTCCACTATGATTTTATTTCAAACCGGGAAAACTGTCAAGGAAGAATACTATTTGAGTGTTGGGTGTCGTTTGCTTTATTCTGTGCGTCAAAAGAGACCGGATTTGAGAAGAAACAAGAGCTTACGCTCTTCACTCCTCTTCTCAACTCCAGGGGCCACTCCGTGGACATCTTTTACAGTCAATAGTTGAGATAGTAGCTTACAGTCAATAGTTGATATAGTTTAATATTTTTCGATGCTTTAAATTTTATTTAAAAGGTTAATTCTTCAAGTCTATGTATGAAATACAATTTTGGTTGCAGAAAAATGGAAAATATGGAAAATTTATTTCCAAAGTGGCAGGTCGTCAATCGATACTTACAGGGTGCGATTGAAAAGTAATGAGCCTTATATTTTTTAAGCAGTTTTATTAAACCTTTTGGCTTACACCACTAATATTCTTAAAAATAGGACCCTTGAGCGTCAATACACCGCTGGTAGCGGTCCTTCCACTGCAGGAAACATTTTTTAAACTCATCCGCCGGAATCTCGTTCAATGCGGCTGTCATAGCTTTTTGGATCGCCTCGATGGAGTCGAAACGCCTTCCCTTCAGCTTCCTTTTCACGAGCGGGAACAAGAAAAAGTCCGGGGGGGACAGGTCTGGGCTATAGGGAGGGTGGGGAAGCACCGGAACCCCCATCTTAGCCAGTGCAGAGGTGCAGAGGAAGGCGTTGTGCGCCGGCGCATTGTCGTGATGAAGGGTCCAATTGTTGACGAGGTCGGGCCGAACCCGGGCGACGCGGTTTTCAGCCGAAAGAGCACTTCACTCTTCACAGGAACTCTTCACTGATCTCACGCAGCTAGCACGACGGTCAATGTTCAAAAAATCATGAACCCGGTTCACATCTTCGTCTGTTTGCGTCGTCGAAGGCCTTCCAGATCGCTGTTCGTCTTCGACGTCCTCCCGGCCTTCCTTGAACAACTTGTGCCACCGTTTTACCTGGGCACTGGACAGAGATTGGTCCCCGTAAGCCTCCTTGAGTAGCCCAATGGTTTCGGTACTCGTTTTGTTCAGCTTTACGTAAAATTTGATCGAGTAACGTTTTCGCCACTGCAAAATCCTAACACACTTTTAAAACAACTTTCACGCGCGGAGCGATGTTGACTGCACCGCTGTTGCCAGTGAACTGGGATCGGTTTCCCGTGGAAGGGGAAGGTCCAACCTACATTTTCCCCCACCAGCCGATTCGGTTGGTCGCTTGTCGGACGCTCCGCGCGGGAAGGCTCATTACTTTTCAATCGCACCCTGTATGTTACACGAATAAACGAGTAATTATTTACTACATAAAGACCTAAATTCAAGTTGCTATTGCCGAAATCGGACCAGATACAATCGAAAATGTGCTCTAAATAGGTCGGTCGAATGGGCTACTGCCAGTGAATATTTTTCCGAAATTGTTTTTCACAAAAAATGGAAGAATCAAGCTTTCAAATAAAAGTTCAAGCATCGGAAATGAAATGAAAAATGAAAAAATGAAAAAATGAAAAAATGACCGCCTATTTAACCACCCTGTGCATTGTGTAGGGAGTATTTTAAACGTAATGGCTAGATTGTAAAAAATGAAGAAAGATTTTTCGAGCCATAAGCGAACTCGAGATATTTTTTGGTTCCAACATTACACTTAAGCTTTGACCTGGACTACATCCTCACAACTTTCGGAGCTTTTCTCCAGTAAAAGTGGTCCAGCCGTTTTCTTTTACCAAGTTGCTTTGATACGGTACGTTAAGAGCTTTCCTTTTATTTACATAGCACAACAAAGCGAACACTAACAATGGCAGTGTGAGATGCACATGGACGATTGTTGTTGCCCCCACGTGCGCCAAAGAAAGCGTAGAACGCTCCGTCAAACTGCAATCGCCCCGCTTGCGTTTATTGCGTTTCGCTTGCTTCGGGCGCGATTTTCTCGACTATTCGGCCTTTTGATTGCCTCGTCAGTGGGCATCGTAGTTTTTGCCGGCGGCTTGGCGTATTTTTTCGCGCATAACTGCTGAAACAACACCGCAAAAATGGCGCAACGCAAAGGAACTCCGGCCACCGGCGCACAGCGAAGACCGTTGTTCCGGGTGCTATTAGCGAAATTACGCTTCCTTCTCTCGCTGTGTGCTCGCCTGTTTGAAGTCCGACCGCGGCTCCCGAGTGGCAGAAGTCAAGTCGGTCGCCGGACAAGACCGTGCCCTTGAACCGTGGGGCCTCCACACCACACGGTGCAGACGGGGCGCAAAACTCCGGCCACACCGGAAGACGCTTGCGGGCTCACCGGAGCCCACCAGCGAGCGGGACCCAGAATAAGTGGCCAAAGATGGGAAAAAGTGTAATTAACTTAATTAGTGAAGCATGACCGATTTCGAACCTTTACGTTATCTCTCCGTGGCCCGTGGCCGTGAGCCGTCCGCCCGGGCGTTGCAATTACAAATCCGGAATCCGGTGGATTACCAACCGCCATGCCGGCGGATAAAGCCCGAACTGTGTTCCAACTCTTCTCGGATCGCCGAAGGCCCACGATGAGCGCGCGTTCATAATAAATGCCATCTTTTATCTGCTTCCAAACGCACCACTCCAGCCATAGACGCGCTTCACTTTAATATTATAGCGCAAATACTCTCGAAAGCCGCTCGAAACGCCGACGAACCGCTGACTACTACTACTCTGCCTCCGGCGCTGTACCATCGGCTCTCTGGCTTGCCTTGCCGTTCGTCCTGGCCACGGGCCGGCGCAATCATTGGGCGGTGATCAGTTCGGGCGGTAATCAAATTTTCATCAACTTTTGAAGTCATCATTCGTGCTTAATCTGAGTGAAAATAAGCGCCCATTTGCGTGCGCCCACCGTTCCGGGGCCAGCCCAACAGCCCACGGGTAAATAGAGCGAAGCTAAGCACCTCCGGACATAATGCTGAAACGATAGACCGAACACAAATTGAGTGCAGGTCGGAAGTTTTTGTTGCCCAAAAGTGTTTGTCATCGGTGAAGCGGAGCGGGCCGCGAGACGAATTACTTTAATGTATCTCAAGTTTCAGAAGAAATGCTTCTGACACACTCTGGGAGATGGAAAATATTGACGCCACTAGTGCCACCGCCCATTAGCGGCCAGCAACGCGCAACGGTGACTGTAAGCCAACAATGCGAAGCGAATAGAAATAAACAAACCGAACAAACCTCGAAACAACAGCGAAAACAAAATGTAATACAAACAGATCAGAAGTGCTTCGCAAAAACGGGAAAGTCTATGGAAAAACAGCAGAACACAGGATGGATAACACTGATAAGCGCAGGATGGTTGCGGATTAGTAAGACGTTTCCAATTCCCGGGTGGACCCGTAACGCTCGGGACGCTTTCTCTGGACGGGATGAAGGAGGTTTCTGTTTCGGGCCCTCTACTCGTTGTTTAATTTCGTCTTCTTTGAGCCTATTAAGCGAAAGTTTGGACGTGGGCTTAGCTTCTCGGTCTTCTGCGGCAGGTCATCTTTGTTTCGCCCAAGACTAACCGGAACCGAGGCTGATGAGTGATCCCGATCCCGTGTACCAAACCCCGCGTGTGGTTCCCGGGTGGCCTTGGTGGTCGGAGAAAATGGGTTTCACTCGAAATGGACTGATGCTGGGTGAGATTAACAATTTTGGATGATTGAAAACCGGCGTACCACAACAAATTTGTGCATGTCCCGGCTATATCTGATGATGATAAACGAAGGATGTTTGTTGGCAAAATTTGAGGTTCAACGATGGACCACGAAAGGAAAAGTTCTTTGTTGAGTTGTTAAACATAAATTGGTTTCTACGTTTTCCCGGAAAATGTCTGACATGAAGTGTACCCGGGCAGCGCGTACCCGGCCAACAAACATGCCACACTCGGCATGGTGCGGCTGGAGCAAACAAAAAATGTAAGACCCGGTTACATGGAATCTGATTTCGGGCAAGAAATTTGTGGTTCTTCTCTGCCGCGAACTTGTCCCCGCAGACCGTTAACCATACCTTAAAATATGAGGCCAGTTGGTGTGATTTTCTTCGACCCGCCGAAGCCCGACCGAAGGCTAATCAGGCGGCCTTGTAGCTTGATTGGTTTCCGTTGGAGTTATAAATTAAAAATACAAATACGATCGAAGCCCGTCTGAAAAATTCTGCAGAAATTACTATTTTCAAAGATAGTTTTTGGCTTAATCAAGTTGAATATATTTCTGAGTCACAATCGTTTTGCGTTTTAACTCTCTTAAATTTTTTGTTAAGGTTTGATTTTAGGTTTACTAATAGAAACGTGAAAAGAATAATTACTAGTTGTCGTAAATCGTAACTAATTAAAGAATCTTTCTAAGAAGCAGCACCAGCTCCACCGGGAAGCGGCAATAGTTTAACGTTTGCATAGTTGCTTAGGTTTCATCTGCTGTATGACTCCAGCTTAATTAGGGCGGGGTTTTTGCATAAACTTGTACTGGTACATAAAATTTGCGTTTTCCAAATCTCTTCCGTCGTTGCCTGATTTCGGACAAAACTCTCAACCAAACACAAATTACAACCACCTAAATGACAACACAAACTTGGGAAGAACAATCTTCCACAGATTTGGCATTTCTTCGTTTCGTGCAGGCTTTCGAGTGCGCCCTAGAAGAACTCGCATCTTCCCGTCTGTCTGCAGGGGAATGCACCATAAATCCCGAGCTCGGCCAAGGTACTGCTGCAAACTAGCGTCGCATGTGTACAAATGCTTTGCTTAGGCCCCATTCTGGGCCCAGCATAACTTTCTCATCGTCCCTGGCTGGCGATGATCCATCACGATGCAAATCAGTCCGCCGGCACCAGCTCAGACAGGCACAACGTAGCGCCAGATATGCGGGCAACATTCTGCAGTACAGTCCCTTGCTTCTTCGGCAACTCGGGCACATCAATAGCAGACATAGCACAACTTTGCAGCGAAAGCACGCGATCTCTGATGGATGAAACAATTTCTTTGCGGTGCATAGTCGCGCGAAAATTACGATGCGAAATAATTGAATTATTGTTGAAAGTTGGAATTTGTTGGACCTCGCTGTGTCGGTGTGAGCGTTTCATACAACGAAACATAACATTCCACTGCTTATCGGCGTGGAAAAGTCAAAATGAAAAGCTCCTGCACCATAAATCGCTCGGAACGCTGTTGGTGAAGGTTGTGTGTTTAAAGTGACGGAAGACAATATTATTTCGACTTAAACATTTAGAGAAAGCGGTATGGCCGCACCGACGCGCGGGTCGATGCGGGTCCAGCGCTCGCAAATGTAATTGATCATCAATCGGTAGTGCTGATGTTTATTCGGATAGAGCTCGACTTCAAAGCAAAATGACCACAAATGTTATCATCGAACGTTTTGTTTTTATTTTGTACAACTTTTCCACAACCCCATAGTTCTCCTGAAAAACAAAGTTCTAACATTCAGCAGACACTAGAGGCCGCCCGTAGAGCATTGCAAAATAACAACAATTTAATTACACAGCCGCTTCTTCTGCCGGCCATTTGAAGTCATTAAATTTTCAAATTTGTATATTGTACGCCGTACCTAGCCAGCAGAGGATTGCTTTTGATAGCGAATGCGCCGCGCCGTGCGTGTGCAATTTCGCCACTCGGAATCGCCGCTCGAATTGGACTGGCGGCCTGGACTCTCAGCGGACGATGATGATTATGATGCTGCCTACAATAAATAGTGCACTAGCTTTGAGCAGGTGTGACGCACAACGCGGGAGGACCCAAAACCGCTGTGAGGTGGTTAATTAATGTCAATCAATAAATGATAAGCAGATATCAAAAATATGTTTGTTGCGAAACTAATTAAATATTCATCGCGCACGTAGATTGCAGGAAATGCAGTTAGGCAGCAGGGCATTAGGGGGGGATGGAATAAAATAATCTACAGCAGTGCCACAGCATAATCACGGCATGACGATTGTATTTGTTTTTGCCACTTACCGGTTCAACCAGGGTAAACAAATGGCCGACGAATGAATGCCTGAATCGTGGGGCACTTGTTCGTGAACATTGTTCACCAAACATAACAGAGTATGAGCCCTTTTAATGGACCTGACGTTTTTACGCATCGTTTTTTCCTCTTAATAACAAATTAAAACACAAACAAAAATCAAAGTAAAATAATGGAAAGCCTCTGATTTGTCAACGATTTGCTATACAATGAAGATGTTCGTTCGATGCAACTATTTCCAAAAAAAAATGCAATTTAATTAAGTAGATTAATCAAGTTCAAGTTAAAAAAATGCTCCTTTATATGATTTATTCTAATTTTTATTTTTCGTTTGATAAGTAATTGATTCGAATACACCACATTTGACTCAAAAAGTGGAAACTGCACACTCGCATGTGGGTTCATTGTTCAACAGCCAGTAACAGCCAAGAATATCTTTAGGATTGCGCCATGCGCAGCATATTTTCTGAGCGAGCTCCACTTCGTATTTGCCACTTCAACAAAACCTGTTCATCAAATCATTACGCGAGGAATAGCGCAAATAAACGCACCACAATTTCCATATATTACATTTGATTTGAATATGAGCCGGTAAGTCGCAGCCCGAGTGTCGATGTCGAGTGAACAAAAGGAGGCTCCATCTCCATGATGAACCCAACCGACGGTCGCGGAGTCATGGTGTAAGAAATCCAACACGTACCACGTTTAGGAATCTGCGAGGAAAATTACTAATTTCGGTCACGAGTGTGTCAAACACTGCACCGCTAATGCGAATCGCTGTGCCGTAAGAGAATCACTCCCGATTAGCACGCTAATTACAATTAGGCGTGTTGAAGAAAATAAATAGAAATTCCGCATGTTCAAGTTGTACCGTTGTCCTCAAAGTCTTTGGGAATGCTGCTTAAATCCGTTTCGAAAGATTTATTATTTAAAGGAAGCAACTTTTTTTTTAGGTCAACTCACGATCTCAGGATGTAGCTATCAAGTGCCAGAAAGAAGTTTTCACATCTTCGCGTGCGAGTGTGATGCGGGGGGTCGCACACTTTACTTATGCACCATTTTTATGCGTAAGGACTCTCCGGACGCGGTCCCGCATGTTACCGCAATAGACGCGCAAATGTCAAGCACATCCTACATTCCGTATGCCATTTTGCGTAAATCATATTCCATCACCCACAACGCCGGAGGAGCGAGCGACGGCCCGTGCCACGTCCCTGCTGTGTGCCCTCTGTGTGATGTGGTCTTCATGGATTCCCAGAAGACTAATTCGTCACCGGCTGCGCTAAACGAGGCAAGGTTTATACATTTTCTCAGAAGCTCAACTTGAGCATAGCGCGCGCGCTTGTGTGTGACGTAAGTGAGATGAACTTTTGTGTTAGCAAGATTCCGGTTTTATTTTATTTTCCAATCTCCATTTTTTTGCATCTTCCACAACGAACGAACAAAAATAAAACCAAATTTGTATGAGCAACGAAAGCAACATTGAAATGAGCGTTCGCCAACATCACACGGCGCCCAGAACCACTAGCGCTACATGGGCCGTCAGCATGCGACTTGAGATTCTATTTTATTACGATTTTGTGATGAAATTGGCAGCTATTTGCCCTGCCCATGCTTATTTATTTGGAAACAAAATTTTCATCTGAATGTGGTACCGGCTTTTGCCCACTGGCTTGTGGTTCCCGGCAGCAGACGGTACTCGATTAGCCGTGAATTCATATGTGCATTTTTCGCTTCTATTGCTTATCCTTCTTAGGCCTACGGGCGAAAGGATTACGGGGCATGCTTGTGCGGGCCAGCGACCCTTGCTTCAAACGAGTAGCAGGAATGGTTTTATTATTCGTCAGCCATCACACGTCAGCCATGACAATATTTTATCGGAATTGAAACGAAATAATTTTAGCAGTATGCAGGATCAGTGTTTGCCTGCTACATGATAACGTGTCCGTTATATTATCGGTTTTTGTTACAAAAATTTGTGTGAAAAATCGACTTCACCGCAATATGAAGATGTTGAAAAAAGGATCAAACTGGGATTACTTCGAGCAATATGTATTCGCTTCATTGGAAAAACCGAACAACTTCAACTTCGACACCTGTTAATATCGTGAGTGCAAACATTGCGAACGAGTGTTACGCAAAAGTCGACACGATGTCACTTCACCCATCGGAACTTTTTCATGAAGAAAGAACTCGGTCGCTGGCTGCTTATCGCCGGTCACTCAAGCTATCTAAATAACTTCGTAATGGCCAAACAGCCCGGACCGGGTCAAAGGCGTGAGCCAATATCGTAATTGTCCAAGAGGTCCACTCAAGCGCCAGCGACTGCGCCTCTCCCGTATCGATCTGTGCTCAGATCCTGGTTCGAGAGTTCCGAGCAAACAGGGAACAGCATAACGTTCGTCGCTGTTGTGAGCCCCCAAATCAAACCATCCCCACCATAATCGCCTCACCGAAGACGTACTAATCGACGCAGTTTTATGCGTTTGTTGCCCGCACGTGCCTCGCTCACCTGTTGTGCGGCCGACTCTTGGCTAACTTTGCCTTCGTCGCTGTCCATTTTTCCAATCGTTACGCACATCCTTTAACCGCACAAGCACGGCGGTGCTACGTGTGTTGGCCTCCAGGTTTTCCATCACTTGCCCCCGGAGTACCCTCTCGCAAATCCTGGACCCCGGACCGGGCCAGGAAGCTTTCTCCGTCGAGCGCACATCAAACATCAGGCAAAGTTTCGGGGCTTACGCTTGGTAAGAGTTTCTGCGCACTCTCCTTGCTCTCGCACGCAACCAACTAACGAAAGGGCGAATCAACAACATGCGTCAGGCGTGTCCCTGAGGGTGCTTCATGCAACAGAAAAAAAAAATAACACACGCAAACAACACCGAAATAGGCGAAAAACTTTGTATGCTTTGAGCCACTCACCTACCACACGCGCGTGGGTATTTCAACACCTCCGGCTCCGGAACGCATCCCGCTCCGGTACCTGGCAAAAGTTGGCCAACGGAAAAAAAGATTGCTGTAACAGTGGCCCAAATTGAAATCGTCCAAAGAGACGCTGGTATTCTTGCGCTGCTATTTGTGTTGCTTTGCGTGTTCATTGTGGTAACGAACAAAAAATGAGTTTTTTTTCCACCCGTCGGCGACGCGCGGATTCCGGGAATGCCTCGGATGAGTCATGTGACAGCTCAAGTCAACTCACACAAAAGGGGGGAGAATCAAAATCACGACCGAGCTGCACTTCTGTCGCGCGTTATGTGTTTTTAACCCGATTA
Source organism: Anopheles bellator (assembly GCF_943735745.2). Lineage (NCBI taxonomy): Eukaryota > Metazoa > Arthropoda > Insecta > Diptera > Culicidae > Anopheles > Anopheles bellator. The sequence goes on from NC_071286.1 coordinate 39,150,006, forward strand.
CGTTAAGTCGCACAAATAATGAGAACAATAACCTTTCGACTAACTTTTCCATGGTTTTGTCTTTCCGTTTCCAGCAGACTTTTCCCGTTCGCTGACGTAGCATCGGAGACGGGAGTGGATCGTGTTCCCCATTAGCACCAAACCTGCTTCGGGTGCTTCGCGTGTTCATCTTCGTACGCTGAGATCCCGTTTGTGTTGGGGCAGCCCAGACAAACCGCAGCGCTCGCCTTGCTCCTTGGCGGCGGCGGGACTTTGACGTGACTTCAGGCGACACAGCGATAGGGTTACACGGCATTAAATTAAACATCCGTCTCGCGACTTGTTGGTCGTGTCGAAGAGAAGGCACATGACGCGAGTGCCACCCGGCGGAAGTGTACGGCAAAAAGGACAACATAGCGCTGTTTGCCGACTGTCTGCCGCCACGCTCCGGTAAACATACAAATTGAATTGTCATCATCATCCCATCCCCCGGAGGAAGTGTTAAAATTGCGCCAAATAAAAAAAAACGGGCCCAACAGCGACAGAGATAATAGCGAAATTAAACCAATGCACGGCACCGGGCGGCAGCGCCAGGCCAAGAAATGGCCGCGAAAGGAAATGATGCACACTGTAATTGCGGATAATTGTGGAAATTCGCTTTAACGCCAGCAATTGCCGCTGCTGCTGGCCGTCGGCCCGTCGGTTTAATGGTTAGCCAAACACGTCGGCGCGCACGTTTTACTCATTTACGATGATCCCGGCGCTGGGCAGGACGATTGACATTGCGCCGATCTGGTGCCGAAACAAGGGTTCGGCGGTAAGGGCGACGAAATCAGCACGCACCGGAGTCCGGCTCGGTGGTCGATCCAGAAACGTTGAGGTCGAAAATTAAAACTCGAACACAATTAAAGTGTGCGCGAAATACGGCCAACGGCCTGTTTATTCATTGTGGTCACCGAATTAAGCAGCGTATTAACATAAATCTAGCAAAAAAAAAACAAAAAGGGAAACCGCGCCAGATCGCCAACCGCATCCGGTTCGGCCAAGGTGTAGGAAGCTGCCGGGGCTGCCGGGATGTACACGGAGCCAAACAAATTGGTTACGACAGTGTTAGTGAGGATGGCGTGAAATATGGGTGAGTGAAAAATTAAAAAACACAAAAAAAGGAAGCACAAATATCCAGCAACTCCACGGGGGGATTCGGTGAAGTTTAATAATGACCACAAAATGAATAAAGGAGATAAGCCACATGAAAATCTGTTGTGTAGGGAGCCAGCCCTCTCCCCACGGGATTACGTTGGGTGGCATTACAGTGAAGTAAATAAGCCAAAGTAAATGGAGTGCGTCGATTGTCGTTTATACAGTGTGAAATAAATATAGAGAGAAGGGTGGTGCCAGTGTGCGTGTACATGTGTGTGTTTGAGTGATCGTAGTGCTTTGGTGTAAGGAATCGTACCCCAGTGCGCGCGTTGTTTCTAGTTGTACTAGTGTCGGATCGCCGGAGTTGTGGCGAAAGCTTTCTCGAAGTGAGAATTTAGCAGAATTTAATTGTCTTAGCCAAACCCACCAAACGGCCATCGGAATGGAACTGAGGCAGCTTAAAGTGATCCCGCACAGCCCGTTCGATTGGATTTCCATCTTCATGCTGCTGACAGCATGGCCACCGACGTTGCGGGCGGATCCCGATACACAAATATTCCGCGTGGATCCGCTAGGTAAGCATCCTTCAAGCCTGCAAGCATGTGTTTGTAGTTTTGTAACTCAACTCGAGCAATTTATTCACCGAACGACATGAACGTTCGCCGTACATTCGACTGACTTTGACCAGTGTTCAAATGATCCCTTGTTAATCTCTTTAAGCATTTGTGTTTATTTGCCCATTTACACAACCACCACAATTTCCGCACAATGCTCCTACACATCCGAAAAGCTACATCCGCCCCTTTTGGCTGGAAACAACAGCTAGCAGTTATTCGGTGGTCGGAAGCAAGTCGGTGTTCGATTCATGTTCTCTACCTCAAATGCCACTACAAATCATTTGCAGGAACCGACCAGCAAACGGGGCCTAGCCGCGGCATCCGGCCGGACACTGGGTGGATTGAACGACTCATTCCACCGCCATTAGCCTGCGCTTTCGTGCGAAGCACTAAAGCAGTGCAACAATCGATTCCAACTAGCGGTGATGGCCCCGAGCATGATTAATGAATGAGCGATTGGACGACACAGATGACGATAGGAACCTATGCATCATCATCGTGCCCGGGAGCTACTGTGTGGCCTCCCTAACACAACGCTGACGCTGATCCTGAACAACAACCCATCAGCGACCGATTATAAATCTATCAATTAAACACACATGCGCTTTTCGGTTGACTGGCTGTGGGGCCGAAGTCTGATTTGAAGAGAGTATTCTGCCACTTTTAATGCCAAAGCCGGTGGATGTGAAGTTATTTATTTGGCACATTCTTCTCAAAAATAGAAAGAACTCACCCCCACTGGGCGGCAGTCACAAACTGACCGCAAACTGTGCGGAATATTTCGTTCGAAACCCTAATAAGGACTGTAAGGGCTGTAAACGACCACGGTGCTGACCATGCGCTGTTCCATTAAAACCTTTTGGGCTGTACCTCGCCAAACGTTAGCAAGATAGTTGCTGCTGTCAATGGTTTTGTGAACAATTTCCATTACCTTGTGTCAGAAATGGTAGCGGGAAATCTGTGCATAGATCGGACGAGGGGAATGTTTTCCCGTGGAAACCCAAACAGGAAGTCAGGAAAAGTTTGCCCATCGAACGCCCGTTAGTAGGATGCAGGGTGGGAACAAAACATTACCTGCGTAGTGTGATGTCCAGCCATTCGGCCGTCCGCCATTAAAAACAATCTGGATCGAGCGGCTGAACTCGATGCGTGGGCCTCAAATAAACTTTTCGCTCAAATTCAATTCATTTAGCATCAGTTGTGGGCCCGGGATCGACCTAAAACGCAAATCTGAATCTAGAGTTTTGACATTTCGGCTCCCTCGGCTACCCGAACCGGGCCGGCCAAGACCCGGTCGGTCAAAACTTTATCGACATCTTGTTTTTCTTAGCTCACACCCGCCTGGGCCTCGGGCTGGTTCGTTGTTTGCAAACTATTATCCCTACTCGTGGCCCTAAGCAAACGAAGGAGCCCATAAAACCCATGTGTATCCCGGTGGCGGTTTTCTGTGTGGCAACTAGCGGGCGGGCAGCAACAAATGAAACACAACGACCGGTACGACGGTACGACTTTCTGGAACATGTTTACATTGGTTCTGCCGGACGGAGCGTGGAGCGTGTGAGGATTGTTGAATCTGGTGAACTTTTTTGCTGATCCCTTTCAGAACTCGAAACCTTGCTCGGGCGGCGCTTTCTCTCTTCGAAAGATAGAAATAAGTTCCGATCGCCGCTGACCACTGGAATAATTCTTCACTCTACGCCAGAAGCCAAGAGTGGAACGCCAGCCATTTGCGAGTATCCCGAAAAGTTAATATTTTAATTTGCCACACTCGACTGACAATGTTGAATTCTCTACTCACTTTGCATAAATTGAAGTCCTCATCAGCGCGACGCACGGGCAGAGATTGTAACGTTACAATATTTCATTTTCATATTTGCTGCAAATTTCAGAGATTTCTCCGAAAGGACCCGATCGTGCCCGACTGCCCTGCAATCGTCCGCCGGAGCGTGCAGAGGCGTTACAAAGTCAGAAAAATATGTCGCATTTTTTCCACCCTTCGACATGCGCCATGTGTGGACGTTACTTATCGTCCCGGAGTGTGCATAGCGGGGTCCGATAAGGACCGGGCGCCGAACATTCGCAGTGGACCGTCGGACTTTGGTATATTTATATACCGAAACCCGGCCTGGCCAGTGTCCGGCACCACCACCGATTGCACCTATTCAAAGAGGGGTTTGGCGTCGGCTTTGGAAAAATGAACGCCATGAACGTTCTGGGATACCGAAAGGATACCGAAGTTTAGTGGCAGCGAGCGGATTTGGCTGCGCCGGCAAAAAAGCGGCTCCGTATGATATATCTGCCATGAGGCTGGCTTCGAAAGATGACTTTTTATTATGTTTGATCTGGGCCGTGGGCCGAGTTGTGGGCCGAGGACAGTAGAATTCGGCCTTCCCTACACCACCAGGTTCTTCTGCTTCGGGTCGGAGCAGTCTTCTCGTAGTGGCAACCATGCCCCATTTCCGTGAGTGTGTGAGTGTCCAGTACTCGGTCGGAGATCTTGGGGATCCGCCGAGGGTGAAGATACCCACTGCCAACGAATGGCAAACAAGACCGAAAAGGGTTTCAGGGAGGAACTGGTGGGCAGGGATTGATTAAATTTACGATGCCATGCCCGACGCACGGGCAACACCCATCTGCAGAGCGTCCGATAAAGGATTACGGATTAAATCTACTGCTACCGGCTACACTTTTAACATGTAACTGAATTATGTAAATGGAGCGTTGTCACTTTTTTCGCCCGACTGCTGCCTGGCTGGCTGGTGCCCGGGTTCTGGCAGCCCGTCAGAATAGCCCGTTCCGCGTGGTTCACTCGACCCCGAATGTTCCACGGCCAAGCAAACGTCTTTCCGCTACCGTTCCGTAGAACCTCGTCTTTCTCGTACGGCTTAGGCACTTGCCCGACGCCTCACGACGACAACGCCCACTTAGCGACAAGGGCAGGGCATACGGGCCGTGACACCACCGGGCAACCGAGCACCGGGGAAGCCCGGATTACACTGTTCAAATGTTTCAAAAACTCCGGCTTTCGGGAATAAAGCTCATCAACAATGGGGGATAACATTTAAATTTTTATCACCAGAATGTGAAGCGATGCGCACCTAAGAAAGCATATTTTTTATGCTCCTAGCTGTTGATTCAATAAAGATGATTTCGGAGCGCTTCAGGCTTTGCATTGATCCGGAATCTCTAGAGTAAATAAATCGTCAACGCCCGCGAAGCCCCTCCGAATGACGAGTGCCGAGTGTCGGGCTGCTGCAATTTTAGATTCAATTGATCCTCAACTAAATGGCGAGAATCGGGCAGAGAGGAAGCACTCGAAAAGCTTGATTTATGGGTTCTCGAAAATATCTTCGCTTAGCACCAGAGCCGGGACAGTGCGGCACTTTGGTCGATACACAAGGTCCGATCTCCAAATGAACGGACTGGCCCAACCATAAATCGTGCAACATTTAAAACCACACTGCTGCCCCCCACCGGGTCCCTTGTTAAATCGTTTCATTGCGCTCCGCAAGGTGATAAATAAACAGTTCCGGAGAAAAAAAAAACGGACAGTTTCATGATGAGGCTGAAAAGTAAAACCGAAAAAAAACAAATAATATCCAAAGCTGAAGTTACATTAAGCCTCATACTTCCGTCGAAGCTATGCTATGGTCTGCGCGTGGGTAGGAAATAATAAACGACATACTTCATGAAAGAATGATCGTAAAAGCATCAGAAACAGTGCGCAGGAATGCACACTAATGGCGTCAGGCAGCAGGAAAAGCTGTAAAACTTTTGCATTTCGGTCGCGCGCGATGCCGGATGCGTATGGAAATTTGGGCCCACCGGCGATGGTTCCTAGCCGACGGCGGCTCGAAACAAACCCAGAGAGACGAAAAAGGTTTAAATTGTTTGTCAATTTTCCCTCAGAATCGTTCCGGAACAGAAATAGTTTTCCACCGAATAACCCGACTGCCACCACCGCTTGTTAGTTGGTGGACACTGGCATTCCCGGCCGTGGAATGTTTGGAGCCTGCCTGATTCAATTTATGCTCGCCAAAAACTGTTGTTGCTCGCTCTCTCTCCCTCTCTCCCTCCCTCTCTAGCTCGACATGTTGTAGCACACATCTACCGGTGCGCGACATCATCCATCTAGCGTCTGCTCATCGCCCAGTGAAACTGAGGCGCGCAATGGGCGTAGATCGAAATGATGTCATAGAAAATCCACGAAAATCAGTCATGTTTTATTGATGAAGAGCCTTCACGAGCGGGTTGGAATGTATTTTACGCTCTGTTGGTGGCGATGTCGGAGAGATGCGATCGGTGGACCCTCGTTAGAATGTTTTCGTGAATTGATTTGACGTTAACTTCTCGTTAACACCTCTTAATTCTTTCCTACGGCTCCGAAACGCTTCGTTGCCACTGCCGAGGCGTAGACGAAAAGCTATCCGTTAAGCCGTTGAGTTTGAGGGATGAAATTACCACTCGGCCCTTGTGGCGAATGACGAAGTACGCTAGAGAAAGTTTCAACGAGCACATCCCGACCGAGCTACATGTGACCAACTTTGCAGCATGCCCCCGATGGCGAATCACGTTGAAGAGTACGCCACCGGTGGTACCATTAAACACCGACTGCTGAATGGAACCGAACCAAATTTGCGGATAGAGAGTATGGACAAAAAAAGACGCATGTCTAAATTGTGCCAATAGTGCTCGACGATGTAATCATGGGGAGCCACTTTCCAGCGCGGCAACAATAAACCGGGTGCGATGCAGCAATCCTACACTTCGCTGGAATACCCCATTGTGTCCCGAGTACACTCGGCGCACAGTGAAACTATTTGCTCTACATCCTCTCGATGGTGGATCGGGTTTGTCAAAAGTTCCCACAGCCACCGCAAAGAGGCTCGTGCAGTGCTTCACACAATAGCGTTAGGTGGAAACCTATTACGCCTCTGCTGGGCAGTGGCCCAGTGGTTCCAGCCCATGCTGGCTACTATTGCACAACTTTCAATGCTGTAAAATGGCCACTGTGCCTTTGGGTGTTATGCCGGACTGATTGCTAATTCGGTGGATCATTTACAGTCACGCTGAAGGACCTTTTTAAAACGTTTGAAACGAAACATGTACGATGCACACCATTCACATTCATACGTGTGCAAAATGATATTCAAATGTTTTTGCCGATCTATAAAGAATAATGATTAAACGTCTGTGTACGAACCTACAGCTTGAGCTCTCATACTAAATAAGTGTTCAATTGTTTGCAGCGAAGTGTATGCGAATAATTTTAAAACGAATTTGCAACAATGTACGAATAATTTTAATAGTCATGCAGAATGTTCTGTAGCCTACAGGCAACGTTTCATTATGCAAAATATGTGCTTGATTGAAATGTAAGCTGCCACGTTTGCGCGTTTTGCACCGGGACAACCAGATCAGATCAGGGAAGGTGGAAACCCGATTGTTATCATAAATTTCCCCCGAGTTGCTAACGACAGCGTGAGGGAACGTTTCAACCTCCTGGTGTCTGTACAATATCCGAAAACGAAATTTAGCCACAAAACTCGGGCCAGTACACGGAGGGCAATAAAGCACCGGCGAGCTATAACTATTATTTATCTCCGCCTCATGGCAGATGAGTGAAATCGAAGGAAAGATCGTCCAAATAGGAAGGGACGCCGGGAAAGGCCATTGTCGGATCGGGCGCGATGGGTGGTTAACGTCACTTGAATTGCTTTGAAATTGCGGGCCATTAAACGAAAATAAAGATTTAGGGAGCGTTATTTTATGAACATAACACGTTTGGGATTTCTTGAAAGGCGCCGCGCTATCCGTGGTTCCCGAGGATCGATTCGAAATATAATTAAAACTAACGAAAACATGCTGCTGCAAACCGAGGTTGCTTTTGGCGGTTTTATCTTCAAAAAATGCTTTGTTTCATGAACGTAAACGTGAACGTTAGAATAAACATGTTTTTGTGAAGAAGGCATGTTAGGGTGATGAGATTTTTTGTTCTGTATAATTCTTTTATTTGTTCATTTTGTTGTGTTCTATGCTTAGCTGCCCATTAGTGCTGCGCGAAACCGTGGTCAGTAAGATAAAAGTGAGCGTTTCAGGTAAATGAGGCAAAGCCAGTGAGGAAAATCCTCATCCCGCAGAAAGAGAAATACTTATTACGCAAAATTGAGATCTTGAGCTGATTGCTTGATTCTTGATTCCGGCACCTCCGGGCTAGCTGGAAGCTTGCACAATGGGAAAATGTAAGCGTAATGAAAGTCTTTTGATCTCAGTTCCTTATATTTGCAACCGAGAAACTATTTTCGTTCTGGCTTCTGTCCCGCCGCAATCGGTGCACAGGTGCACCGTACTCGATATTGTGCAGAGCGACTAAGCAGCTAAAAATTTGAGTGTTGAAGAAGAAAACATACTTTTCCGAGTGTGGGGTTTTGCTCAAAAATTACAAAATGCCGCGACAAACGGACAAGTTCAACATTAGTCATCAGACGAACACGTCCTCGCATCTGTTTCGGCGACGAGTGTTGCTGACGAGAGTAAACACCGCCCGTTGACGATCGAATCGAAGCCAGCTCGGGGCCTCGCTTTCCCATTCCTCTCACAAGCTGCCCTCTTGTAGAGAGGGCTCACGCAGCAAACGTGAGTCCGTTGTCACGAAAATAGCACAGCGTGAACCGGTGTGACACGAGTCAGCGAACAGGCGAGTACGAAAATAGCCGGAAAATCGTCGAGTTCCTCCGCGCTTCTCCGGCCATGCTGCAAACTCGAAATTATGCTCGAAACGTAAACAAACCATCGCAAGCCAGCCGGCCGATTGAAGCAGCTCAGCGCGGAGGAGCTTGGGGCATGCACCCAACGCCCTTTCGGGATCCGCATTCTAGGGATCAATCTACCACGACTGATCGCCTGACCAATTGGGTTGGGAAATTTGTGGAACAAAGCCATACATTTGCGGCCCGATCCATGGGGGCAGATCCTGGATTAAATGAAATCGCCTATTCATGTTATTCTAATGAGTTTCACCCACAGACTCCCAGAATAACACCTACTTTATTTTGACCACGTTGAACGTTCAGATCAATTTATTTCTATTCATGGTGGTGTTTTTCAATGAAACTCGGCACATAGGTGTTTCAAACTGTTCATGCAATTCATCCTTAGCACTATGATCAATAGCCTTATTTTTGGACTAAAGCAGCGTTTAAAGTAGGCAAAGCAAATAAATAAAAATTGACACAACAAAAACGAAGCACGGAGCATGGTTTCAAAAGAATCAATTGTTACTATTGCGGAAAAGCTAAAGCTAAGATTTCAAAGTCCTGAAAAGACCACCAAGCGTTCATAATGCGAGTCACGAGAATCATCGGCATCATACGTTTCGCCGCAACATCCGACCGTTTCGTCTCTCGTAGACCACTGTCATTGGTGGTCTATTTTTACGGTCACCACCCATTATTTAGTTCGGTCGATCAAACCGTTTGGCCGTGGTTCTTGCACCAGATTGTGCCAGATCCGCGAATGTTGGCCGCGCACGAGCAATCGATGCCCACCCGCTTACCCAACAGGAATGTCCCGGCATTAATTTAATTCCCTATCGACAGCAGGTTGGCCTGCTAACCTAATTTAATTCACACAGTGTAGTCGTATATTTTTTAATACGAATATTTTGAATGCTTGTACGCGATACTTATTCACGAGATGAAAAAAGATTCTCTTTGTTCCTAATTGCCTGGATGTTCGATGTTAACCAATTAACCAATGTATAAACTCTAACTGAAATACAAATAATAAAGTATCAAAAAGTTGGCCACAGGCAAAGTACAAGTTACGGCAAGTTCTCCAAGTTCACGCTTGCCGCACCAGTTACAAGGAAACCAATAGCGACGATGACGAACAACTGCTGATAACGGCGATACAGCAAGCGCAGTCCAGTTCTCTGAGTCAACACCACCGGGTACACCACGTGACACCAACAGGTACCGACATGGTTCATCCGGCAGAGCATCAGTCATCACCAACAACGCGTCCTTCGTTCACAATAGATAAGATAAACCGCTACACAGAAATAGGAAAATCAGGAACAAAATGTAAGGAAATAAATCAGTCTTGTCCTAACAGCCGAACCGTGCGTTTCGATCAACGTTTCACATCGAAAGAAACATAACTTACATAACCAACGAGACTTAACGGAGCTAGTCTTAGCATTACTACGTCGAGTGTCTAGGCTCTAAGTCGCACATTTTGCCCACGGAAATTCTGGTTACTTTTGGCAGTTGCCGTACCGTGCTACGGATTTCCATCACCGTTTTCGTCATTGTATTTTGTGTTTTGTTCAACAAAAATGACTCCCGCAGACATGCCTTTCGCACACGCCCATCTCATCCTTCGACCAGTAGATAAAAACGGTCTGTTTCATTCCTCATCGCCCGTAATATTAATCATCCAGGGGGTTTGAAAAGATTTTTTGCTTTAAATCCTTTTGTCAACTATATTGGCTTCAGTGTCACTGTTGCTTAAAAAAGGCGCTGAAGCAGCAAAAATATGCTGTCATTCTTGGATGAGAGGGTAAACCGAAAACCAATATTTTTCGTACACAATAACGTTCATTGGCCATAAATTCGGCTGCTTATGGGCATCGTCAAAGTACTATTTGTCAACATTTCGTAAACAATCGATGGCCATGGTTGGCAAACTAGGGAGCAATGCTTTGTGATCAAAGCCAAACGAGTTTTTGTACTCGTTGAAGAAACAAGAGTCAAAGTAAATTTCATCTATAGAAATCGAACATCTCGTTAGGTGAACTATTTTCATAGTTATTAGGGACTGACATAAAAACGAAAGAGTGTCCAATAATATTGCCTTTCAAAATGGACGATAGGTATTATTTCTTTATTTGTATTAACGTTGCTAGAGCTTTATAAAAAGTTGGGTAAATATATCTGATTCCCGCAATTAGGCTATAGGATGCAACCAGCAAACCCTGCCCTGTCTGACAAGGCAATGAGGAAGAAATAATATTTTTATTGACACAGCTCCAGTCCAGCACTAGCCCGTTTGGCGGAATTATACCCTCCATTACCGTCGAACGATAGAGCAAGTGAAAGTTTAACGCTTCCACCGACCACCAGGCGTCTCCATCAGCGAGCGTAGGGGAAAAATGGGACTCGATAATTGCTGGAACGCTTTGCTGGACTACAGAAGATAGGGCCTTGGGTCGATGGGCGAGCCAACAAATTTTATTAGCTCATAAGTTATCCCGGGGTAATTTAGCAAATTTGCTTTTGGCCTGTGGAGCTTGGAAATGGCGGTTCTTCGCAAACCCTTCGATTTCCGATTGCGGCATGCACGGGTGCAAAAGCAGAGCCAACGATTTCCTGGAATGCGGAGTTAAGCCGCAAAACCATCAGCGCGAAGAGTTTGTTGTCATTGGCGAGAAAAGTAATGAACATTTATTTCAATTTCGAACACCGACAGCTTTTTTCGCCTCGCAGCGGCGCACGGGAAGGCAGAAAAGGATGCCGCCATCGTTTGGCCATCATGGACAGTCGAACAGTATTATTAGCCGTTCGACCACACGGTCCGAATCGTAGACAGATTTCAAACATGCTGACCGGTCGAGCCGGTTACATAACGCAAGTCAACGCCAAAGCAATTTTGGTTGCTGTACGGTATGTCGCGTGCGGCTGACTACCTAGTACGAGAGCTGGTCAATGAAGACGGTCAATTCGTTCCTGGGAAATAACGCCTACAAATGACTGTCCGCAAATTAATGGTGGTGTTAAAGCAGCACTATTACTGGGAAGCTTGTGCCAAGTGGAGTATGTTTGCCTTTCAAGTCATGTTTGGAAAGAAGAAAATTAAATGATGTAGAAATTAGCTCGCTTAGCAGAACCATGTAACTGCTAAGTAGTAAGTTTACATGAGAATATTTTAGTTGATATTTGTAACTCAAGCAAGTCACACTAGTGTAAAAAATTGTTCGAAGTGATATTATTTGAACGATGCTGTTCGAATATATGAAACCCAAAAGCTATAGGAATTGATCTGATACATAATCAAACTTCGAATCAATATTTCTTCATGAGCCGTATACTCTATTAAGCAAACCAGTAAGGATACATTTCATGCCCACAGCGTTTTGAAACCGAAGAATCAACCATGACTTTGAATAGATTCATATTTCAGAGCCGACCACAATGTGCTCGTGGTTGAAACTTCAACGAATTGTTGTGCAAATCTCTTCCATGTTCTATTTTTAAGGCTCTCCGTTGGACCTTTGCTTGTTTACGTTTCGTTTTGTCACCGGACGGGCGGATATCGTACGATTCTAGAACTCACCACGGCTCCAGTAAAGTCGAATGAATAATTTATTTCCACTTATCCTCGCATCGTCAGATAACCGCCAGTAGTGCTCGTTCTCCTCGAGCCCATCGCCTTCAGTTTGAAGTGGTGTTTCCTTTGCGGCTCGGTTGCAACACCTTTCGCTAGACCAGCTCGGGAGTCATACACACTGCGTACGGTGTAAAGAGCATCTTTCACATACTGCCAGGAACAAATGTTCCGAAGCTGAGGAACGCTGGCATCGATAGGTTTGGTGCACGAACTGTACCACTGCGGTTTTGCCCATGTCCCAGTCGAGTGGCATTGCCTATCGAGTGCTTGATAAGCGAACACCCTTCTACATCCTCGCTAACTGCCCGTACGTATTGAGCCGATATACGCATTATTACTCACACATGTAGGTTGTGAAATGCAAAGTGGAAGCCACTGGGGCTGCCAGTAGACAAAGCTAGTCCGTCGAAGATCCTTTGGAAATCTGTCCGAAAAACGGAACGGTAGACAGACCTTCCCATAGGATATGCTGTACAACTGGCCTAGAATGCAGTGGGTCGTTTTTGCTTTGCGAGTTTGCAGAAATTTTGCCGGAATTCTTCGGCGCGTTCACTAGCGTAGGGTCTTTCGAAAACACACAAGAACACCAGCGTGCAGCTGACGCGTAATCGATGCTTCGTTTCGAACATTCCCTACGTCGTTCAACGAAGCGTTGCATCCCGGTGAACGTGATGCACAACTGTAAAGATTGGCTCCAAGACCCATTGTCGTGCAGTTGGCTGGTGTACGTGCAACATTTGCAATAGCTCCCATTGGAAACCCTTTTGAAAACACTCCCGGGTGGAATACCAGCTGTAAGTCAACTTCGCAAACGGATGCACCCTAAAATGGGCGAAGCAAAGAAACAAAAAACTTTCGCTCCTTGCGAATGTGAGAAACGCCTAACGTGATCGTTAGTAAATGTGCATTTCATTCCAAAACTCTGGCATTGGCCAGGGCCAGGGGTCTCCTAGGGTTCTGTGAGCGAAGGAGGATGAAAAATTAAATTCCACTTTACTCCATCCTGCCAATCCACAAGTCTGGCTCGTGTTAGTTCTTGTGTTGCTTTTTTCATCTTGTCTTTTTTCCTGCACAAAGCACCACACTCCGAAATGTGGGGCACATTTGCAGCAGAACACACCACGCCAGGGATGCAGGACCGCTTTTCAATTGCATTTTTCACTTTAGCACTCAACACTCCATCGCTACAGGATTAGCGCCATGCATACGCAACTAGAATGTCTAAGGTGGGTTCGCCAGGTTTTTCGACCTCGAATATGCACCAACTCGTATGCTGGCTGCATAGCACAAAAGCACTTGGTGCCGCAAATCGCTACTGAACAGGAGATGTTACACGATAAAAATATTACCGAATGAATAATAACTTGAAGTGCTTAACAATAGGAAAATACACCGGTTTACTCAGCAATCAAGGATGGAACCATGATCGATAAAAGCACATTTATCTGAGAAGATACGAGCAGTGAGGCGACAGAGACACAGTTTTCCTAATTCGTCACCAAACAAAATTTTGTAATACATATGAAACGCCTATCTGTTGTAAAAGTACTCGTAAAAGTAAAGGTACTAGTAGTGCGCTCGAACTGGAAAAGTGGAAAACGACGGCACGGCGGCGGCGTAAAACTTGATCTATGTAATAAAAATTCGTCGTATCACAGCCGGGACTCGCGAAGGGTACTAAGAAGTTTTGCCACGTACTTTCAACTGAGCCGAAGAAAACTTTTGCTCCGGGAAACTTTTCTGAACCATTGCCGACGGGATAGCGGAGAAATCGTGGGGACCACTGTAAGTTTACCACTACACCCGCCCAGTGGAAATGAGACCCACCGCAAGGGTCGGTGAGCAAACGCTCGACGAATGGTTAAACCTTATGAATGTGAAAGAGTCCTTAACGAGCGCATTCAAAATTGCATTCATACACCTTTGAAAAGGGGGGAAAAAAGTTTCCCGGCCTCTGAATCTAAGGATCAACGTTACGGTTGATTCGAAAAATGTTACGCATACGTCAAAGAATGTTAAACATAAGCGTTTGTTAAAATGTTAAATGTTTCTTGTATACATAAGCGTATTGTGCATGAATCTATACACTTTTACCTGTTTTGTAAACTACGGTTAAGCTTAGAACCTCCGCGAGAAACACTTTTGTTTTCACGACTCCTTCACAGAACCGTTAATGTGCCGAGTAATGGTACTGGCAGTGCTTGGTTCAAAGATTTATTGGATTAATTTTTTCACAGATAAATTATTCCAGCTAGTCGTCGTCGGAAAGTTCCGATATTGGATTGCCATGGTCGATTTTTCTCTTCATTTTCTCGTCGATCAATTCCGAGCGTAGGGTTGAAGTTGATCCATTGGAGCCCGGAAAGTGGAAAAAACACTCAATAAAAGTGTAAAATTCTTCGAGGAACGGAGGTAATGGAACGACAAAGGACCAAAGAATTTGCGCCACGAGAGGTGCGCAGTGGAAGAGTAACGATTTTCGGTTCGGGAGATAGTGCCAGATACTTCAACCTCCTTGAAACCTCCTCCTTCAGGTCCTTGAAAGAAGTTGACAATTTTTGCGCCCTTCGTTTTGCACCAACACATTTGTCGTATGCCTTGTGGCGTGTCTTTAAATTTGCTTCCGTTCCGTTCTTCCAGAAGCCACCTGGCGTATACGATTTTTCACCTCATCAGGGAAAGCAAAATAGGACACAGCTACGTGAAGTCGCAATGGTAGACGTTGCATCCTTAACATTGACTCCAATTTATTTTTCGTTAGCTCTGCTTTACGCTTCATTTTCAATTCGTTGCAAAAAGTACAACCTTTTGTTAACCGAACTGCAGTTTGTAGAAAATTGCACATGATAGAAGGCTTATGCTGATTAAAATCCAACAACGGTTTTTGGTAAAACGTATTAAAAGTCTTACCCTGAAATAGTAAAACTCACAATGCTTCGCGATGCATCATAAAAGAAGTACGAAAAAGGAAAGCACAAATGGGAGATTCTAAGAAACCCGAAAACACAAAGTTTCTTACACTTTCGGAGAATGACTTGATCGTATTATCATCGGCGTTGTGAAGTTCGACATGCCCTACATTCCTAATCGGCTTTGGACGGCCAGAAGCGTGAATCGCTGGCCTCTTGACACCGAACCAGCCTTCGATCGGTTTGTCACTCTCAAAGCAGCGTTTTCTGAAACGGTGCCCATCTTTAACATAACTTCTAGTAAAACCCGTCCACCTTACTGAACGAGATCCGAAACAATTTTGCATCCGCTGTTACGGCCTCGTTTCACAAACGCAGTGCGATTGGCACTTCCGGCGACCGGCCGGGGATAGGGCCCCGGATGCTGCGCTTTCAATTTCTGTCCGGCCAGCCAAATTTAGTGGGCTGTCATGGCGGATGCGAAAACAATGCCGGCCCGGTCGCAACGATCTGGTTGCGGTCTGCAAGCATAACAAAATGGTTTCCTCCATTCTGGCGCAACGAGCGCAAACAATCGCCGTGCCACATCCGGCACCGGCGCGCATCGTCTTAGATTTGGATTGGTTTTCAATTTGTGATTTATGCTTTACTTCTCCCCTGCGGTGGTTTTTGTTTTGGTTATTCGGTATGCCTTTGCATAATCAACACCTCGACGTTCGCTGAAGCATGAAACGCAAATACCGCCACCAGCCACGCTGGTGAGAGTTCGTAGAAATACCGGAAGCGAATGTTTGTCGATCGGAGGTCCGCCAAATTGATACATTTCCGCAAAAAGTCTGTGCCTCAACATGACTGCACGAGCATTCAATAGGAAGTTGTCGTTTACGCAATCAATAAAATCATTTTTCCACCATTTCAGCCCCAAGATTGGAGCACAGAGAGTGCTGAATTTTGGTAGTGCGTAAGTAAGAGACTAACTTTGGATTGTACCCTGTTTACATCTACCGTTTCTGGATAGACTTTCAACACTGAAAGGATCTCATTCGAGGTTTTGCTTGATTTTACTATACGGAAAAAAATCTATACTAATATACTTTAGTCTCAATAATACTTTCCTATTCTCAATATGCCTCATAATACTAGAAATTAAATTACAATATTACAATTACAATTTAACGACAGCAGCATCATGCGTTGTTGATTTTAACATACAGGCTGATCCATTTCGTAGTTTCAAAATTACAGAGCTGGCATTTTACTGATACATCTCTCAACCCAAGTCAACCTTTCAATTCAATGTCTGCCATTTTTGTTGTCATCCCGTTGGAGCAACATGTTTGTTAGAAGAGAACAAACTGTATGATAAAAACGTGCCATTAAAAACATAACTTTTCACGTATTATTTTAAGATTGTTTTTGATACTACGTTACGGATGACCTTGTACCTGTGAGTTTCCTTATCGAACAGAAGGCCACATCGTGCAATAAATTGTTGACAAAACGTTAAAATTCAAAACCAAAGTGGTTCATTTTCCAGCATTAACTTTCGGTGCGGTTGCGATCGGCATTTACTTTCACACTCTATCAGCCTCACAACTTCAGCAGCGGCTGGGCGATAGTTGATAGCACGTCATTGAGATCATTGCCATTTTTTGAAGTAGCACCTTACTTACGCAGCACTTGGGTGTTTCGGGAACAATTTATATTGGAATACTTTAGCAAACTTTTCGTCCTCCACACGCCATTCGATGAGCCGGCCGACACGGGCCGACACGAGCCGCTACGTTGTTTGGTAAATTGTGTTCGACAACGGAGGTGGTGAGATGACACTGGCAACGCAGAAGATGCGAGATGACTTTCACAACTTTCCGTTGAAAATGGCGGGGATTTTGTTTCACGGGAAGAAAGCTTAAAAAAAACCTTCACTCGGCTCGCTTGAATGGTTTCCATCGTTGTGTGGCGGGAAAAACGCGTTTTCCTCCGGTATCGGATGTTTTGTTTTGCTTTACGTCCCTTTTTTTGCCCACCTTACCTGTACGGTGAATGGAATTTCGGAACCGGGTTTTTGTTCCGGTGTTTTTTTTCGTTTCCTGTTTCCTTCCGCTTTTTTTGGGATTGGCGGTCCCTTTATGTTATGCTCATCTTTGGGTCGCGGCAGAGCCCAGCCAACGGGCCGCCCGCCACGCCGAACCTGGCCGGCGAACCTGAGTTTGGCGATGGGAGTTTTGCGAAATGGAGCATATAATTTACAACACCGTCTGACTCGTTGTCAGTGATTTATCAACGATAGCGGGAAAAACAGACTACGGCAGCGTACGACGCCCGAGGGCACTTTCCCGGGGCCAGGTGACGCTACGGCCGGGTAGACGGCCGGACTCCGCCCCGCGGTGGGGCTCCATTATGTAAAAGGGCATTTGTCTCAAGTCCAACGCCGACCGACGGCTCGGCGCTTTCCTCAATCGCCTGGTCCGTTCGGGTTTGGACGCCCCGAAGACGAAAAGGTGTGTTTTACGCATGTAACCATCAGCGGGGGAAAAGTTGTGGAAATTTAATTTCTGGAATAAGCTGTTAAGTACGGCGATGATTTGTAGCCGTGGGACTCACGGTGGCTCAAAATTCATCAGCGACGAAGGAGAAAGTTTGTTCCCGGAACACACGAACCGCATGAAGTGCACATCTTGCGGCGGCCCTACGAGGAGTTTGTTTTTTTTTTTTGGTAGATGAACAATGGCTGACGAGTATTTAGAGAACCTCGACCAGCCTCATTTGAGGTCGTTGCAACGGTGGCTACCGTTACAAGTAATGGTGCGCATCCACTCTTAGTTTAATTGAAGCGTGGAATGCTCCATCGAAAGTGCAACATGTACAGAAGTAGGATTTTTTTAACTTTTCCGGAATCAGCTTGAACTCAGCAGGATTCGAAAATCTCTGGAAACCCCACAGTATGCTCTCCGTTAGCATTGATTGTTAGCATAGCATTAAATAAGAATGAATTTAACCACACCATGTAGGCTTTGTAGACCGAATCACCTAATTTAAGACCTTCATTGAGACACGAAAAACTTGTTACGAACCCCACCGAAAAAAACCACAAGATTTTCGTTTATTCTCAAAGGATTACTTATTTTTTTTACGTTTTTTTTATAACATTCCACTGCTTCACAAACCAACCAGCCTCTCGTTGGCGTTTCTCAAACCTGCCTTTGTCACGTCTTTTGGACCATGTTTTGTCGGAATTCTGTGTCGTCATCTTCCGTTCTCGCAGTGGGTCATCCAAGGGCCGCGCGTTCTGGGCCGTGCCGGCTACGTGAGCGGCTCCCTCGGGTAATTCATGAAGAAAGAGAAACGTGAAGCATTCCTAATCTCCTCAAAGAGCATTTGTAGGACTTTTCGGTTGAAAAGTTACTGTGCCCCTGGAGCCACCGAAGCTGGCACAAGTTTTTAATATCCATCCAATGAGCAACGGGCGCCGCTGACTACATCGACCAAAT
Organism: Anopheles bellator; assembly: GCF_943735745.2. NCBI lineage: Eukaryota > Metazoa > Arthropoda > Insecta > Diptera > Culicidae > Anopheles > Anopheles bellator. The sequence continues at coordinate 39,168,531 of NC_071286.1, forward strand.
AAAAGCTTCCCCTTATTTCTGCTCTTATCGAGCATCTTATCGCGCGCCCAAATTGGTGCCACAAGTAAATTTGGTTGGCACGCGGTGCTGTCTTCGCCGTTGCCGGGAGTCGTTTCGTTTTTGGCTGCCGTTTCTATCCGGTTATGCTATCCTGTTACTCTCTCTCATCGTGACGCCAACTTCACTCTGCTTCACGACCAGTTTGCTCCGTACTTAGTGTCAGCGGTTATTTGGAACGCACAAACGGTCGATTGTAAAATCCAAATGAAATATCTCGCAATGGTCTTACCGAAAGCTAATTAGCGGCCTCACCCTGTATCTGTGAGTGAGCACAACGAAGCACAAAGCACGGGTCGATAATTTTCTATCCCGTTCCTCAGCGTCGCTTCTTTTCGCATATTTTGGGTGTCCGTTGCTTAGCCATTCAGTGTGATGGGAAAGTTCAAGGGTACTTTGAATGACTTACGCAATCTCGTTCGTTTTCCCATTCATTCTACGGTATAATTATTAATCGGCTTAAAATCGGTTGCAATGATCGGTTTCGGCAAAGTACTTAAAATGCAAACTTTTCTCCCGAGTTCGTGGTGAGTTTATTTCCATTTCGCATTTTCCAATTCTGAACGGCAGATGCGGAGCGATGATTAAGGTACCACAAATTACATCAGTGGTTTTAAACAGCGTTATGGCTAACGGTAACCAATCAATAATTACAATTTGTTTGGGCCTCATTTGACTCCTCGTCGTTTCATTTTTCAATGAAACGAGCTCATTCAGCTGTGGTGGTTTGTGAATTTAAAATGGACCAATTATATACAAAACGCAGATTTTTATCATGAAATGTTGATAATAACCCTCTGGTTATCATTCCACTGATCTAGTCACTTTTTTCAATGGCTTCATCGATCGTATACGAGTCATAAATCAGATGATAGACAGAGAATGAATGAGGCAACATACAAGATTCCGGACCAGCGGGAATGACACCCCCCGGAAAATCTGGAAATACATACATTTGGCATAATTTCGCAAAAGATGGTACACTTGACTAGAGCTGAAGCGCTTGAAGCTGATTCTGATTTGTCCTTCAAATATTTCCCAAAACTGGTTGCCAGTGCTCAGCTTTGTGCTGCAGAAATGTTACACACACAAAACGAAATGAAATGAAATGAAATAATTACAAATGAATGAAATAATTACACACAAAACGAATAAAACTCTTGAGATTGCTCTGGCAGTAATGGTAGCCGCACTGTAAAACAACATTTTCCTGTTAACAAATTTGACAGTCCTTATCTGTAGCTCATCAATTTACACCACTGGACAGCTGTGATATGGATAAATTGAAAAACAACTTTGTACTAACCCCAGCTGAACTACATTGAAGAAATACAAATGGTAACATCTTCATCACTCGCTGTCCTTTGGTTTGATCCATCTTCTGCTTCCCAAGCCCATGGTACGGTTTGCTTCAACATTAGTGAATTGTCACCACTGTGTTTCCTGCTGCGTGCTTTCGGTGTCCAAACGGACACCAAACATCGTTCGTTTCCGTCAGCCTCGTAGACAGTCGTCCCAGCTGCTGGTGGACAGGGAAACGTTGTCCATCACACTCCTGGTCCGAATCGTAGCCAACACCGGATATGACCAACTGTTCCTTTCACTCCATCCGTTTTGACCACCCGGTGTGCAATGGATATGGAGTGATTTCCAGCTGATAAACTCGTTTCTCGGTACTACGTCGGTGAAATTTATCGTTCTACGAGCAGTACAGCATTCCTGGGGCTCGATTTGATCCTACAACTACAGTGCGATGTGAGAAGCGATGTCCGATCTAGTGGATGACACAGAACGATGGAAATCAATTGTCACTTGAAAATTGGATAAATAAACCATCGGGTTGACCTGATCTGCGATACATTTTGCCGTTATCGTTGCACTGAATTTAGGCGTCTTCAAATTAAATAAGGATACAAGTGACAAAAATAAAAGATGTTGCGTAAAATACAACAATCAAACACATCTAAAATTACCCTTTCCATACGCATAGTGCAACGAATATAGTCTCCTTTCTCTTATTATTGCAGCTTTACTGTCAGGAACGTTGCGCACATATCAACGGGCAGGTTGTGATCGAGAGTACGTAACGTTGAGCTGTCCTCGGGGAACGAGCATCTCGATCGAGATAGCGCAATATGGTCGGAGTGGTGGTAAGTACATCTGTGTATCTTTTAAAGTACCAGTATTAAAATGACCATTGGGTGACTGGAACAGAATACTAGTTCTTATGCTTCTTTAATTAACGCAACCATCACACTTTAAGGATTACATTAAGGGAAGTGTAATTTTAATTTTAAAGGAAGCGCCGAACGAATGGCATCGAATGATTAATGTGCGCCCGTATTACTCTACTATCTATTCCGTTCTGATGGCGGTGACGATGCTCACGTTCTGTACTTTTCATTAATCAATGCACTGCTCACTGTGTCTGTGCCAAGATAATTGGGATGCTTTTTGTTTTCTAAAACAAAACAAGTCGGTAGACTATTCTGTATCCGTTGCTTGCGCCAACAAAGGAGCATATCAGCCCAGCTTGCTGGCCTTTTTTTGTACTGCCCAATGCTAGGAATGAGGTGACTATTAATTACGACTGTCGAAGTTAAATCATTAAATTTCTAAACTATGCGAAATCGTCTACCAGATTGCACAGTCAGCATTCCTTCCGAGAACCGGGTATTTCACCGAAGTTGAAAGAAACGAAAGATGAAGTGTTAAACGAAGCGATACTTTTTCCCAGCCACTATTTGCAATATACGCTGAACTGATTGAGTGCAAACTGGGTCTGCTCCGTGTTCGCTCACGCGTAATCAATCAATTTCCATCGTCGTGGATTCCTGAGTTCAATCGTCGGCAGACGTTACGGTTCCCTAGTCATCTCGAGCTCCATACAAGCACGCTGAAGGCCACTCAAATTTAAGCTAAATAACTTGGCGAGAAGGAAGTGTAGTTTCTTAAGCTCTTCTAAAGTTGGTAAAACGTCACCCGGGCGTAACCATTTTTGACAATGCAAATGTCGATACAATTTCCGAACCAATGTCTTAGCCACGCAAAAGTCACCCAGTCGAACTTTCGGCAGCGACAAAAACAGTGGCAAACAATGAATGAATAATGGAAAATTAATTAAAAACTTGCTCGTACACGAAGCAAACTTAGTTCGCTTCCTTCGCGGACCCATTTTCCCGAAACCCACTTTCTTGCTACAACAACAAAACTAAAAAATGTGAAATCATAAAATGCTTAGCATTTCGACCTTAGAACCGCCCGGAATTGTCGCTATCATCAAACCGTAACCGCTGTGATGAAGCAACCCCACACTTGGCAATCCAATCCGTCGTTTGGCGAACGTCAAGCAGTTGGTCCTTGGGAAACTCTTTTCCCGAGGCGCTTCAGAAATCAAATTGACTTTTTCGTCGGTTCAATAACTTGAACCGTTCCGCTTTCAACACGGCTTTTGGTAATCGATATTTTCCTCCAGCGACTGGCCCATGCCCAGAAAAAGTAGCACTGGAGAATACTTCAAACTAAGATACCCAATGATTGTAGCGAAAACAATTATCACTCTCCTTCGTTTGACGCATTTTGAGCGAAGAAGAAAAGCTCCCCAAAGCTCCGTAGTACTTCTTAAGTTTATAAACCCAGCTTACGATGCAATTTGTTCAGTTATCAGTCCAGATACATCGCTGAGCATTATAAAACTCTCGAGAAGCTTCGCTGTGTATGCTCCTTCGAGGAAAAGTGGTAAAACGTAGAAGGGTGTTGAATTTGAAGGTTTTCCAACATGATTCTCCAAGGCAATTAGGTTGCCTGCAAATACACTGGCATCAAAGCTTTTCCGTGGAAATACTTCATTTGATGACGGTTATGCAAATATAAATGAACCTTGTTTGCACTTCATGCACAAGAAGCGTTTTAATAGCTGCACAAGAAGCGTTTTAGTTGCTTCAATAAAACTCCTTAAGAAGATATCTTCCAATCCAAATGAAATAAAGATCGTACTTTTTAACACTACAGTTCAGAGTAGAGTAGAGTGTTTTAAGCAGTGAGTTTTGAACACCACCATTAAATCGAATATGGCGGATGGGTTGCTTCTACAAATTCTAATCAACTTTATGTTGGCTCTAATTATCGCCAGGAGGCAGTGTGGCATTAGTTCATTTTGAGAACTTTTCATTTCTCCTTTCATTCACCCCGATCAATTGAGAAAAAAACCAAACCCTCAACAGCCAAATCATTGCCATTGATGAAAGATAAATAGAATCCAACTTCGTCTTAATCAATGATGGTTCAGACTGTCGTCGTGACCTTTGACATAGCGTAACCCCTTCGTAAGCTTGGACGCATTTTGGAATCACGAAAGCAATTCGCCAAAAGTTGAATCAACCACAACATTGCGGGTAGGGTCATTAGTCTGGCGAGCTGGATTAGTTTGGAAAAGTAATGATAACGAAATCACTCTGAGTGATTAGCGGCTACGTTAGCTGCAACGTAAAGACTATAAAAACAACAAACATTGGCTGAACTTGAGCAAGGGTTACCTTTTTCTAATTACACGCAGTCATCGGCCAGCATAATTTGACGATTATGTCCACTCTGGCGTGGAAACCGGATTGTGTTTTCAGTAGATGCCCTTTAAAGTTAACCGGGAATTAACCTCATTTTTTGGAGTTGCTATTCTGCTATTCAATTTATGAAATAGTTACACGATAGTAGGTACGAAATTGTGGCTAAGTTATGTAGCTCAAATCATAAATTTACAAAGTTATTATTGCTTGATGGAAACAGTAGCGCAAACATGGTTTTGTTTTGGAAATAATTAAACAGCTTTCGGTCATGCCGTTGATAATAATTACTCATAGCATACGAGAAAACCCTTCAGCTGAAACATTTAGTCACGTGCCGTAGCAAAGCGATATAAATGAGTGAAATAATTATTATGTCCTTGCTTCACGCTTGGGTTCGTCATATTTTTCATTCACTAGCTTTTGTTCCAAGTTCCAACCCGTGTTGGGCAGTCGCTTTTTGGTTGAAGAGCGACTGCTGGAAAATTGACTCTGCTGCGGAAATTAATTTGCTGCAATCTTTTCAAAGAAACATTTATCACCATCTACGTATCGATAGTATCGGTTAATGCGCCAGCAACGGAACTTGCGCAGTGGGATGGCAGCGTGAAAAATGCGATCTTCTGTTACTTTCAAGGCAACTTTCGGGTACTGCTGGGTGTAGAATGACTCGATGTTGCCTAAAAGCATGAACGGCTCGTTATCGGATTTACTGGTTTTGATTTATATCCCATAGCGCGGTCGCCATTCGACTCCACCGTCTTCGGGGGAGATTCTGTTCCTCTCGCCGCCCGGTGGAGCTGGTCCGGAACGACCAATGCGGAAGCCGTACGTGCGGAAACTAATTGAGAAGCATTAACAAATGATGGCCATAAAGCCGCGATGCGACGGGCCGGAAAGCAAATGGCGCATTTTTTGTTGTTCTATACTTTCACGCCATCCTCGCAGTTCTTCCCAACGTTTCACACACCACCCAGCGAGGAATACCCAGCGTTTACGTTGGGAAAAGTGGTTTTGATCGTTTTTCTTCTGTCCACATGATCCCGCGGCTATTTGATGAACCGCAACCATCGGGGATGGTTTATTGTATTAGCAGTTTTTTTATTCATTTGATTTCCCATGTTTATGCTCCATTGTTCAATTGTTTCACGCCACCATAATCCCATTAGCGTGTAATTCGATTCAGCTGAAATCACTCATTTTGTCCATCAAACGCAATTATGCATTTCCCACGGAGTTTTCATTTACCGTCGCCGGCCCTGAAAACTGTTTTAAGTGGCGACATTTCCAACTATGTACCGGGCAGAAAACAACTTGCGATAGACGTATGGCAGACATTTAATGAAACTATTGTATTACTTTAATTTTTTTTCTCTATCAGATGCAAATCTTTGCCCTGCCAGCACCGAGGATGCACTCGATATCAGCATACCGGGAACGGAAATAGAGATCAAAGCTCCGGAGAGCTGCACCTGGCCAAATGCCCTGCAGGTAAGTTTAATGCTCCGATATGGTTCTTCTAAGATATAGAATGCGTGTGAAATAAGTTTTCCTGTGCCCAAAAAGGATCAGCTACATTTGCTGTGGGCTGTTTGCAAAGCCACCGTCCAGCGGTACGTAAATGAATACAATGAAAATGGAGTGAAAAACGAAAGCGAAACAAACGCACAGCTTCGAGGGCAAAAACTGTAAAGAAATAGCTCAAGGGCTTCGTGGAAGATGCAGACGAAAGAAAACGCTCACAGCAGATGCCTACTTCCGGCAAGTCTGTTCGGTAAAACCGCGTGACCAAAGTGTCCCGACCCGAGTACAATCCGTCGTAAATGAAGGCAATTAACACAGAGCGCGATAAATCATAATTTATGCTAATTAGCAAACACTGCCAATGTCAGAATGCATAATTTATTCTGCACCGTCCGGCTGCCCCCTGCCCGGCTGGGAAGCTGGGAATGATTGGCCAACGTAACTGACGCACGTACTCTCTGGACTCTGGAGGAGTTTTCCGGAGTCGCGGTTTTTCGTCATGACCTACCGAGTGACTCGTGACTAGCGGCTGAAGTTGCGCGGCGGAGCACTTGATAAGAACTTTCGATTCGGATGCGATAATGGAAATTTGCTTTTGTTTCCACAAACGCTCGGCGCCTTTTTTCCAATTACTTTGCCACTCCTGGAGGCACTTTTCAGATGAAATTTAATTTATTTCGAACCCACCCGGGGCCCTTTGGGGATGGCTACCGCCCACCGTTAGCTGCTTTTATCTCCATCCAAAGGACCCAGCGGACCAAAAACAAATAAAAATAAAACAAACCAACGTCCCCGATGCCCAGCGGAGGAGCCTCACATGGTGGTATTAGGTGGCCAGGCGAAAACTCTCTGACGAAAGGCCCCGGAGGAAGGAGCCCCGTGTAGCTCGACGCCTTTGCTCCTTCGCCGCTGTGACAGTTTTTATTCTTGGCCGCGCTTCCACAGCCAATCTGTCGCAGGACGGGCCGCAATGAATTATGGCACTGGTGACTTTCGCTAATATTCGATAATGGTTTCACTTCTTGGTGAATTGTTTTTTAATGAGTGTGCTGGCTGCGTAAACTTTTCGTCGGCCAAGATGCGTCACATCGGCCACACCACGGGCAGCTAGGGCACGGGCGGGAAAGGATGCTTCTTTTGCGGTTTCTTTTACGATTTTTCTTCTCCGTTACCCGAGCTGTGCTCTCAAGTTACAAAAGTATTCATAAAGCCGGCAATAAAAACGAATGATTGTAGCGTGCGGCAGCGATTATTAGATTCCAGAGTGGTCCTTTTAACCTTGGGCCAAGTGGTTTTTCGAAAGCAGCCTACGATAAGTGGATCAGGCTTATTTGACAGAGATTAACCAACGGTGCATTATGCTACTTTACTTTTTTTAATTATGCTTACTGAATCCGCTTGATTAAGATAATCCTAGTGCTATAATGTTCATTAAAATTTGCCTACTTTTTCCAAGGTTGCATCATCACAATTTTTTTATCACAAAACGTATATAAAAAATTTCTCCGGTTTTATTTGATCATGCCATGCTCAGCCAAGTGGTTTGTTCACAAACATTGAAAATCCTCCCAACACGACCCACGTGGCAAAAAGATTACAAAGTTCTCGGAGGGTACTAGGAATTAGTCGGGAAACTACTCACGTTCTGCAAGCCTAAGCCCAATTCCTGGCCTTTAATCACGTTAGATAATGTATGATGAAGTACCGGCTCCTACATTCCTAGTCACGATGCACAGGGACTGCCGTACTATGCCGTTGTTCTTGCAATAACCTAGAACATGTGCCTGGTAGAGATTTATTCTGCCACTACAGTGCTGTTTAGTGCTTTGACGTGTTTGCACGCTACTGTCCCGGCATCCATCACCGTCATCTTGCTCGTTGACATGACAACGATCTTCTGAGCTGACGAAGATGACGTCGTTAGGTGCCGACAATTTGCCTGCATCTGAGACACAAACACACACCTACAGTCACCCAGGATAACGATCCCAGGCTGGTGTGCGTACACATCAAAACAACTTCGACAGCGTCAGCAACACCGTCTGGGGACACCGAAAAACACCCTTCGTGGGCCGAACTCGTTTGCGCCTAAATGTAGGCAAGTGGTGCATGAAAACGCTCTTCTAATACAGCTTCTAAGCCCTGTCGGGTACTGAGCAGGAGAAGCTGCGATGCAAATTTATAATTCTATCATTTTTCCCCTCCTAAACGTACCACCATTCCCATATAGCTGGTTCAACACCCGGTTCCGTTTGTGGCCACCATAGTGCAATAGTTTAAGCTCGTCCAGGCTTAATTCGGGAGATTATCCCCTGCCGACATGAACGTCAGCCAATAATGGATCCTCTCCTACGGAACATGCTTTGTACAAATTCCTCCGGAACAAACCTTTTTAAATACATTCAGGGTCCGTCTAGTGATTACTGTAAAGTAATGAAATAATATTAGATGCAGGATACTGTCAAGAGGGCAATCCTGCCAATTCTTTAGACATCGTATAGTTGGATGAAAGAACGAAATATAATCTCACTGCTATATTTTATATTATTTGTTAAGAATTCAGTGTGTTGTATCTTTCAGTATCTCCAATATCTAGTTTGTTTGTATTATCTTTTCACGTCTACCTATAGTACAACAAATCACACACAACATAACTGTATCTCCGTATTCACCCTAGCAAGGTCTCGTATTCTAGTAAGAAGGTCGATGGTCTGCTCGGCTCGCACAAGGATAATGATGAATCCCAAAAATAGCAGTATCCCAACCATCTGGGAGATGTTTCCCAAAAAGGAAGCAGTGTATCAACCACTTCGGAGATACAAGGTCACGAAGCGCAAAATGACCACATCTCTGGGGCCATTAAATAACAGTTCGTCGGAAAGAAGAAATACCATTTGGCAGAATGCTTTGGGCCGACATTCGCTGCGTTACAATCGCACGAGAGAATGTAATGCCCAGTGAGACGCAGCGGACAGACTTGCACTGTCATCCTTTATGCGGTTGGCCTCGCAAATCCGTGGAACTCCATTTTGCTCAGCAACTCACGTCCAGTAACGGACGAAAGCTGTCATAATCCTTTCCTGAAACATTAGCCCATCGAGGCCGGGCCGTCACCATCGTCGTCGTCCGCTCCTAGCAAACCGCCAGGATTTGCGGTTTCTCAGGGTTTCCGGGAAAGCAGTCATTGCTTTCCTTTTCTTTTGCGAACTATCTCAACGCCTTGAAGCACATGGCGAGAAGGCACAAAAATGTACGGCAATGTTCGGAGTATGCTTTTCAGTTGTCGTTCAGAAGCTTCCTTACGTTTCCTTGAATTGGTCGGGCTATTTATAATCCTATTATTACGCCCGGGGATAGAACAGATGATAGTATTGCAGTGATACTGAGCAGGAATGTGCGCTATCGTCGCGTACAAACAACCGTATCGCCACCAAACTTATGCCGCCACGAACCTCAGTGCTGAGATTTTAAACCTCAGAACCAGACACAGTCTTCGAACTTTTGAGCTATCACATTTCACAGGACAGCGTCCGTTGTTCGCAAAGAAGTAATGGCCAGCTTCGTGACCATGGCGTTACGACAGCACAACGGTGTGGTCACTTGCTAAGAAAATCATCCATCCTGTGCTCCGAGGCACACTGAATCTTCTTCTGCCGCTCTACTTCCGCTCTTGTTGATTAAATGGAAAACATCTGGGGTGCCCTCTATATTGCTTGTGGCAAATTCGGGTCGCCGGTACGTATCACTGGCGGCTGTTAACAACGCTAATTAAAAGTAGACAACAGGTGTATTTTTGGGTTTCCCATTTTACGAAAGTAATTCGCTTTCTCGTTTCCTAATGATGTACCGTGGCATCTCCAAAAAATGTTTCATCATCTTGCTTCAGTTCGCCAAACCCTCGGGAGAGACTAACCTTTCGGGGGTTTCTGCAACAAATGGTGCACGACCAGATATCCGAGGTCGGCGAACAAGAAGAGAGGAATATAAGACATTAATTTCACCTGTAGCCACCTGGTATGCCAGGGTTTCCACCAGACCACCACCGGCGGCTGGAACTTATAAGGGCTTCCATCATGAAGTTGATGTGGTAAACTACCAACGTTACCGGTACGGTTATTGTTATGCGCACTAAAATTTACGGCCACCACCGTCATCATTGACGCTGAAACCGGCGGCCGGCGAGGAATGACAAGCGGATGCCAATTTCTAGCCAAGGTACCAAGATTTACTGGACTACTTTGCGCTAGATCTAGTGCCGTTTTACTGCATTGGATGCATGCATTACCGTCCAACACTGCTCAAATTAATATTTTATTAACCCCGCCCAACAGAGTGGGCTATAAAACCAAGGGCAGTGATTCCGACGTCGAGCATTTCTTAGGTTGCCTTGTATTTATGTTGACTTTCCGGAGTATCGTCTAAAGTAAATCCCTTCAGATATTGTAGTAATTGACAGCCGCCAATCGTAGCTATTGAACTGAAACGCATTACATCGATGAACATAAAATATGGTTGGTAAGTTTTTGTAAGCCAGTAGTAGTTTGGAAAGTACTAATATGCAACTAAACGCATTGAATATATGAAAGAATTAATCATTAACCAACAAGCAATGAAATAAAACAATGCTATATTTTCTATTATCAAATTGTTTTATTCTTTCCTATTGTTATCTTTCATCAGAAAATGTTCCCTCATAAGAAATTGTTTCGCGTCAATCATGCTGATCTTTTCTTAATCTAAAAGACATTGTAGAATCTATCGTTCGCTTTAATACTAACCGATTACTTATCTGTCACATGCACGCCTGAGTTTACAGATTGTGGACTTTTTTGCAAGACATGGGTCAAGAATTGATTTGCCTCGATACAGTATGCCTTCTTTCTTTGTTTGCGAATTCGCTTCATTAAATATTCGAAGATACGATGTGTCCGGTCCGGTATTTTGAATAAATCAGCGCGCCCTAGCCAGAACAGAGAGCAGGGACAATGACCCAAGCAGTGAAAGCATATGTTTCAGGATATATTGTTATTATTTTCATTTAACTAGTAGTGAATTTTCGCTACTGCCAACTATGGGAGGAATATCATTGCAATGTACTAGTGTCATGATAATACACAAACTCTGCCATCTTTCCCGTTGTAAAATTACTCGAGTATTTCAAGCGACCAAAAAATTTGTACAAAACGTAAACATATCTGCAAAGAACAACATAGTTCATCGGGCTGGACAAGCACCCAAATCATAACATCAACATTAGAGTACTGTTGTTCACAACTGTGAATAGCCACGTGACATAATGCTGATAACAGATTCAAAAGTAAAAAGTAGAAAGAAAACTAAACCACTTTCTCGTAGTCATTTCTGTGAGTTGAGTGCAGAAACTGTACTCAACAAAAGGGACACGTATTGCGCCAATTACACTATACTGAACAGGCTACTCAGCAGGTTTTCGATAAATATTCATACCATAGCCAGATCGAACAGTGCTGCCCCTGTGGGCTACCTGTGGTGCATGAAAGTCCCTTCATGTTTGCATCTAAACATCTGAAAGTCACCTTTGCCCAAGAAATAAAAAATGTATTGTTCAAACACTAACTATAATGATGTGGTACGAGGTAAAAAATTAACACATTAAACCATTCACCACACACGGGGTTGTGGGAAAACGGCACAAAGGCAAACGATTGAAATGGAACAAAAAAAACTTATATGCTGATTTTGAAGGGCACGATTTTGCGACAGCTAAGCATTTCTCCGTCTCGGTTTGGCTCGGAACCAACTCAGTCAACCATCCGTACCAGTGCCAAACCGAGCCCAAACGGGCGGCGTCACTGGCATCCGTTGCGAGCGAAGAAAAACGACATCAAAATGGCCGACGGGTTCGGCACGGTGACGAGCTTGGGCTGCAAATTTATGGACGAACTGCCGTTTTTATTCTCGCAATTCCTCACCTCCGGGACCGGGTCTGCTTGATGGTATGTTGATTTTATATAAATGGTATTTTCGAATCGAAGCGTTTTGATAAATGACCAACTCTTGTTTTTGCCTCCATCCTTTAGTTTCATCGCTTACATCGGGGACTGAGACACACAGAAAGAAAAAAGAACGAACGATGTTGAACGATGTATGAACCTTCGAGATTCGGTGGCCACAGTATGCTGCCTCCAGCTTCCATTTTTGTTACGATACGCGAAATGTCGGAGCGAACGGTGGAATCCGGTCGGCCCGGTTCTGCCTGCCTTCGCCCATACGCCAGCAACATACATTTGCTAGCTGGCGAACACTGGAGAAAGGTGACATTGGGAATTTTTGACCAACGGGTTCTAGGTTGTTTTTGCTGTGGCCTTTCCTATGATCCTTTCCCGTACGGCCCTAACTCGTTGGAGGTTTCTTTTTTGCTTCGCTATATACACCAGCGAAATCGCTCAAACTCCGGTCACATATCGTTCCACGGAGCCTCCAGCAGTCATCGGGGTTCGGTAACGGTTTTCATACTTTTTAATGGAACCGAGGTATACGGCGGACGAGTGCTCATAATTTGCGAGTGCGTGGCTACCACCGTAGATTCCAGGGCAAATGTCGTCAAGTAAAGTTACCGAAAGTGAGACGAGTGAAAAGTCAGGGCACCATTTGCATGATTTCTTTCCTTCGTCGGAATAGAACTCGGAAGTTTTTCACACACTCCACGCGAATCATTTCGTTCGTGAATGGAGCATTGAATAAGAACGCAAAAACAGATGGCGAACTGGAGGTAAAGTTCGAGTGTAACGAAAATGGATGAAATACAACGCTTTCAGCTTAACACCTTCGGCTGTGTAGAGTACAGTGTACCGTCCACGAGTTGATATGCTTGCTTCGTCCTCGACGGCAGCTCGTCCACACGAAATCCTTTTCTACGCCGTAAGAAAAATGAATATTTTTACGTTTTATAAATCACATGGCTTTGCGCTTGGGGTGCTCCGCGCCTCGATTCCCCGAACCTGACCGCCGAACTTGATCAAAATTGTAGCCGAACTTCTCTGCAATCACAGTCGTGGGAAGCTAACCTCCGGCCGGGCGTTCCGGGGAGCAGTCGAAAGCTAATACAAATTCCGGGCCAGAGGCCATCGGAACGCCCGGAGTGACAACCGTGTCACGTGTCGACCACATGGGCAATTTATTTCCGCTACGAACGTTGGCGTAGGCGACCGAAGTGAAGTTCTCGAACCGATCGGTGCGATGATAACTTTTGAAATTGAGAACATCTGTCAGCAGCGTCGAGCCACTAATCGATGGAATTACTTTCATTCAGCTGCGCGTTCGCTTTTCGCTGGCACTGGTCCGTGGAAGAAAAGTGAGGTGTTTGCGATTTTCCTTCGACTGTTTCTTAGGCCACGGTCCTGTTAGCTCAGCTTGACGCACATGGCTCACTGTATTCTCTTTGTGTTTCACCCCCATCATCGACGGTGTATTGATCGATCCCTTGAGGGCAGAAATTGCTGGCCGAGAAAAGGATTCGGGCGCAAGCCAATTTTGTCATCTCGACAAACTTTGGCAGTTAATCCTGTAAATGTTCGAAGTTGCGTTGAGCGACATTTAAGGTGCTTGCTGATACCGATTCAGTTGCGCTGGAGTGGTATGAAAATTGGAAAGACAATTTGAGTTAATTCCCTTTAATGTGGGATTATTTATTTTCTAGTTTCGAAAAAGAACTTTAAAACAGCACATGGCAAATTTGTTTTGTAACACTAGATATGCCACACCGGTCTGGTTCAAGGGTGAGCCATATATGATACACTTGTTTTTATTTGGTTTAAAAAAACGGCTTAATATTTTTCGATGCCTAAGCTTTTATTTGAATAGTTCATTCAAGGCATTTATGCATAAAATAAAATTTAAATTGCAGAAAATTGGAAAATATGAAAAACTTCCAACTTTATGTTCATAGTTATAATAGTTAGACCCAAATTCGAATTGCTATTGCCGAGATCAATCAAAAATGTACTCAACAATTGGTTGTTTGTTTTAAATAACCAAATAGTAAAGTGTGCTCATCCTTACACTATTGGAAACGGTGCAATACCTAATGTTAATGATTTTTTTAATCGAAATTGATCGAATCTCGAATCAGTCCAGTCTGATGAGATAATTTTCAATTATTTTCTTGCACATTTCGAATTTGACCTCGATCGTAACTTGGCGAATGTCATTCTTCAAATGCTCGAAATTTGCAGACTTGTCAACATAAGCACGAGCTTTTGCGTAGCCCCCAAGAAACAGTCCAACGGTGTCAAATGGCATGATCTTGGTGGGCAACTGACATCACCAAAACGCTAAATTATTAGGAAGGAAGAGAGGACGGTTACGTAAAAGACGGGATGACACGTAAAACGGCGAACGAGCCAAAAGACCAGAATCGTCAAATCTCCAAATATGCGTCCAATTACACTTCCAATTATACGTCTTGCTGAAACCACATACTTTCTAAGACGATAGTGGTCCTCCCTTCGTCGTTCTCGAAGAAATAGGGTCCTATGACGCCGACAGTCTATAATGTGCCCCATACAATTACCTATTCTGGATGTAACCACGTCTCTTCAATCGCTTGAGGGTTTCCAGTGCCGTAAATTTGGTTGTTTATGCAACGCGTTTTCGAATCTCCATTTTAGTAAATTTTTATCATTTTAACATGTTGTTCAGTTGCTAAGCGATTCATTATCTAAAATGACACACATCAAATTCAATTAAAATCAATTAAAAGTTTGACCCTTGGGTTGACAGAAATTTTCAAAAACTGTAAAGTGTCAGCCCTGTAATTCCGAAGCGTCAAAATGGGCAACCTTAAAGATTAGATGTTCCCTTACAAGCAATAGTAATCATGGAACAGTCGCTTAGTCTTAAAATCAAACCAATAAAAGTAAATCGCTCAATCCGTTGAGCCGTTTGTACAACGAAACCTGCAAAGAGCAAACGGAGGAACACTCTACACGGCAGATAAGAACCAAAGAAGGAACGGAGAATGATTAACGTCTTGATGGGCCACCGTTGACCCTTTGGAAGTTGGATAAATTAAATAATCTTGGCAATCACATCAAACAGATTTTCATTTAGTGTTTTACAACCAGATGGTTTCGTTTATCACCGACACCGGCGCGTCACAACAAGCCGAACCGGGGACATGTTGGACAGCTTCAGCTTGCCGACGCCGTCAGCAGCTGCGCGCGGGGGATCCTGTAAAACTCGAGTCCAAACTTGGCAACTTCTTGGATCCCATCCATCATTCACTTTCGGACGGCTCCCCGGCCTGCCCCCGAAGGGTGGCCCCATTCAGGACACTTTTTTATGGCACGGTCATGATAGGTCGGTACATAAACGACAGGACATTTCACGTCGTAAAACTCGCCCAAAAGCCGTCCCGTCCATTTGCCGTGTGAAGTCATCACGGCTTTTCACGTCCTTTCACGCCCGGGCAACAGCCAGGGGCACAGGCTAGAACAAAGGCGAAACTCGAACCAACGCGTGCGTGCGTATGTGTGTGCATAGTGAACACAATCCCCTTTTTTGGGGTCCCCAAAGATCCGTGCCGCCCAAGTAGTTCGGGTGGGCTAGAAGTTTCCCTAAAATATGCTTCCGTTTTTACCCGTTGAAAGCGAAGCTCCGCGAAACCGGAGGGGAGCCCAGGGGGCGCCGGGCCCGGGACCTGCCTCACCTTCGGATGGCCATCAAATAAATCATCAAAACCAGAGGACCCGGTCGGTCGGCCACCGGCCCAACTCCCACCCGTCCCTTGCCCGGCCCCGACCGATAATGTGTGCTGGTGCCACGCCACTCCGGGAACAGCCGGGGCCGCCGAACGACCGGTAATATACTGTCGGGCATTTTAAATGAACTGTAAAATATTAATAACCACAACGGGTACCTCAATTCAATTAATAAATTTATAGCCAGTCGTTATACCCGATAACGCCCCGTACCCACCCCGTCCGGGTTCCCTTCGGGCGGGGCCGCTCGACAGTAGTCGGCCGAGCAGTTGCGAGCAAAATGTCGCCCGAATGTGCCAGCCACACCCCACCAGCCGGGCACCACCGGCAAAACGCGTCAAGTGATTTGTTTCGGGTTTTTTGAGTCTAAACCGGGGGCCCGGTGAAAGTCCTGCCACTAGCGCCTGCCACTAGTGCTGCAATACGCGCACCACGGTGTATGTGTGTTCGCGGAGTGCGTCCAAATGTGATTGAATTAATATAAACACCTAATGGAAAGTCTGAAGTGGGCACAAATTGCTTCTGGATGCGATCTAAAGCAATGACGGCATATTATGGCCCGTTGTATAGAGAATTGTTAAGCGCTTAAACAGCGCCTGAGTTTAATGTATGTTGGCAAAAGCTTTTCGAACTGTTTAGCAGTCGAAGACACAATCGAAGAGGAATGAAACACGTGTAGTCAGTACGACGTCTGATACTCGATTGGCTAGGAAGACCGCAACATTACTGCGCAACGAACACGACTTCACTCCCTTACATCGATCGCAACAGTGGGTGCTATCTACAAAGCGTTGCCCCAAATTGAAGCAGCATGAATTGCTATCGCAACAAAAACACTGAAATCAACTCCTTCGCCATGCCCGAGCAATCATTTGACTCTACTGCAACTTCTGCCTAAGTGCAAGCGGGTTCCAGCGGGTTTCGATTGACTTTCCGCGAAGAAAATAATGCCACAACCACCTGAAGGAACTTTGACTGGCCCCGTTTTACGAGCGTCACCCGCACCCGAAGTGGACGAAAATATGTTTACTTAACCGACGTAGTGACCGACTCCAGCGGGCAGCAGGTGCCCCACCTACAAACCAAGCGCTAAGTACCTTTTTGCACCTGGGTGGGTGTAATATATAATTTCATTATCCTGCCACCGGACCACGGACAGCTCCTCTGGGCACCGTTTGCTGTTGCCCCGTTCTGGCACCACTCCCCGCACTCGTGACCGCAAACCGACGGACAAAATTTCGCTCCGGCCCGCAGCGCTTTCCACCGCTCTGCAAACAAGTTGTACCGTAAGTGATGGGCCCCACGCCGGGATCGCTTTTGGCAACGGGAGCACGATGATGCTTAGTCCGATGGCTGATGGAGATGAAGATGATGATGATGATGAGGAGGAGGAGGACGCGCTGGACTGCTCAGGTCAGGACGCACCGAAGCCGAAGGCGTCGCCATGTCCTGCTGCTGCTCCCGCCGATGAGATGCGAAAACGACCGCTCACGGTTGCTACATCATGCTCAATTTACATTTCCGCAGCTCTTCGTTGGCACGCGGACAAATATTTACCCGCCGTTGCATTACGAGCTTTAGTAAATAAATTATTTTTAAACCATCCCCAGGAGCTCGACACTAATCATGGTTTCCGGTGAGCGCACTCGAAAGTGCTGCAATGTATTCGACTGCACAAACATCAACATTGAACACTCTTCTGTTTATGCCATTTTAATTGAATAATGTTTGCACTGCTCGACAATCGCCAACAGGGTGGAATTTGTTGAGCACGAAAAACTAAACATCGAACTTACTTTGTAGAGGTTTTTATTGAAACAATAGTTACAATCATTCTTTCTGATAAACCTCTCCTGTTACATTAAAGTAAAACTGTAAAACTCTAAAAACCGTGAGTTTTTCTTATTTACAGTTTGATCCACCATCTGTTGGTAGTATAGAGCCAAACCTACGAAAACCCCAACAAACTTCAGGAAAACCAAACCTGCGTTCGCAACTCTTTAGTAGCTTTTCCGCTCCAGACGCCGCCATCAACGTGCCGCGAGGTGTCTGGTTGATAATTTTAACTCAATTACCTTTTCCATCTATTAAAGTAATTATTTCCCTAATGAGTCTCGCCAGCCACGCCATTAAAGTCTCTTGCAGCAAAATGATTTGAATTTCGCATGACTGGAAGTTGCCTTTCGGGGCTGGAAGCGAGTTTGGTGCTGATGCTGCCGCAGCATATTGCCTCGTCGGTGGTTACCGCATCAATGTTCACTTGACGTCGAAAAGATTATTCTTTTTGATGTGCGCGCATCGTGCTATATGCTGTGTAGTACAGAAGACCAGCTCTGCTATCGATGAATCGCGGAAGCTTAATATTTAATGCTACGCTTCGCTTTTCAACATATTACAAGGTTTGGATCCTCTGCCCAACCCTTCACTGCACCACCCGTTCTCGTCGGTAACATTTCGACAGATCACAAGCCCAAATCAATCTACGTTCTGTCTGTGAATGGTTGAAATAAACAGGACGATTCCGGGCGTTTGATAGATTTTGTGGAATTGTTCAATAATAATTTTGACTTCTCGTTTGACGTTTCGACACAGTCATATGAAGCGCTGCCTTTGAAGTAGGTAACATTTCCTTAGTTTTATGTATTGAAACGAGAAGGGCCACAAATTAATCATATCTTCTACTAGTGTAAGAAAATACCATCGAAAATTATTTGCTACATTCTTATACGCTACACTTTTGTAGGATTCGTTTTGGCATAAACTCGAGTAGTAAATTTAGTTTTTTATCTTTTATAAATTTAACAGATGGAATCTGTAGACACATTTCAGTGAAATCACTATACTAAGCGTCCTCGTGTGCCTATTACGACATCGCTTCGACGTTCGCCCCAAGATTATTGATTGTAAATTAGAAAATTGATTATCATCTTTGTCGGTTGAGAATCGACCACATCCTGTTTTACTTGTACGATCCTGTGCGAGGGGCGTAATGGGAAAAGTTTTTCCTCTCTCCAGCGCCAGCATTACTTTCATTACGGCCGATACCATTTTTCTCTTTTCCCTCGCTTCCACTTTTTTTCTGTCACTAGGTCCGTATTCTTCCGGTTCCTGCAGTGCGTCGGGTGGAAATTTGAAAAAAGTACTGAAATGAAATTTTCTTCTACAACCGATAAGCGTTGCAGTCGGAGTGAGGATGCAGGAAATGGTTGTCGGTGCCAAGCGCACACACATCGGCTGAAGCCACAGAGTCATATCGGAAGATGAGAGCTCCCAGACCGCGAGCTCCTTCCCGAGGCCCGAGACGGAGCTTTACCCACGTCTAGAGTACGGCTAGTTGGTGCCGCTCCGTCCGCATCTCGATGCCGTCACCCATAGGAAATCCATTTCCCGTATAAACAGCTCATTCCGCTGCGCGTCGTTCGGAAAATAACACCGGGGCGCAATAATGTTAATTAAACGTTTGTGCTCTTCCCGGGAAACGCCCCGAAGGCCCTCCGGTCCGAAGCGGGCAGGGGCGCAGGCAGGCAGGACGTGGGCACAAAAATGGAATTCATTACTCTGATTAAATTAGAATCCTTTTCGGTATTAACACGCCGGTGCCCGTACGGCTGCCTACTTTCAGGCGCATACTTTCAGGCGTTCGCTGCTGCAGCCAACTAGGTTGGCAGATTTCTAAATTTTCATTCAATTTCTCGCTTTCCGCCCTTTCGGTTCGCACTGTTTGCGTGGTGGCCGTGCACACATACACACACATCTAGGCCGTGCTGAGATCATGCTCTATATCACGCCATCTATCTCCGGCAAGCGATCTTTCCGGAGTGGCGCCGGATTGCAAAATCCGGCTCCGTAGGGTGCTGCTTTGTGTACGAATATGGTCGAATATGGGGCACGGTTCTCGGTGTGTTAGTTTTTCATATGCTTTTCGTCTCGCATGTGTTAGGCTTATCTCTCGAGAGACTCCCGGAATTCTCGAAGGATTCATTCATTAGACGTATTCGCATTCTAGGCCACCGGTTCCACTCGATGGGAGGTGGCAGTTTTACGTTTTTGTGCCGCGGGAGCTAGAAAAGTGATCGCACACAATGCACCCACGGCCTTCGTGGCAAAAACGGTAGCAGTCTAAGTGGCTTCGCTATCGTAAAAATGATGCCAAAGGGTTTTTAAATTCGACCTTTCAGGTGAACCGCTCTCACAAAGCATGTGCCTAGAAGTGAACGAGAATGCCAGAAGCAGCACTTTGCAGCTTAATACAAATAGACTTTGCTATCATTGTCGTTACGTTACTGATTTCAGAAGCCTATTCGCAAAGCCAAACCAAGTCTATCGATCGCTTCGGGCACAATATGGAGGAAAGTATTGAAATCGATCAGATTCCGTCCTTAAAGTTCCGACTCCGAAAAGCGGTTAGCAAATAAAGATAACTGTGCAATACTTATAATAAACGTTTTTAATTTAACTTAAAATGCTGAATTTACATACGTTTTGTAACACTTTACATGCTGCATCATACAATAAACCGGTTGAAAACTAACAGCATTAAAGAAATAGTAAGAAAACGAAAGTGTGAAAAATATACCCAAGCTATTCCATTTTCTTACTTTAAGCACTGCCCTGGTTCGCCCGTTCGCACATTATCAACGTTTCGAATTAAAATTACGCTAACAAATGAAGAAAGTTAAAACAAAATGCAAATGAACTTGAAATAAAAATGAAGAACAAATGGTTTTAAGGAAACACGGTCCACGCTCGGAATAATGAGAGAAGAACGTAAGTGAGAAAATCATGCCAAACTGTGGGAAAAACAAGGTACCAAACAACAACTTTTCATTCGTTGCTCTATCGTTTTGGTGCCATCAGGAAAAGACGTAATGTGTCAAAAAAAAAAAACTGTGCACGTGATGGAAAAGCATAAGTAAACAAAAGTTCCCTTTCTATAACACAAAATCGTGTGAAAAAAGCTTACCACCAGTTTCTTTTTTTTGCCACCCGTTTGATAAAGAAAAAGACTTTGCTTCGAGCTTCGTTCTACTTTACCATACAAAGAAATGTTAAGAGGCGCTTTCATTTCGCCGTTTGGCTCGTCTTATATCCAAAATCCCATGTCGACCATCGTTCGCAAACGTTCGGAGCTCAGCGAATGCATTATTGTATTGTTTTGCCCATTTTCCTTTCCTCTTTCCTGGCACTATCTTTGTGGTGCTTTTCCTTTGACTCTTGTTCCGTCCATGGTGTTTAGTCGGAAGCGTCAGGACTCGCCACGCTGGGCGCGAAGAAAGAATATTGAATTTTTTAGCGTGCAACTTTCGTTTATACACGTTCATTCCGTTTGCTTGACGCTTGATTGCACTCGGGCCGGGAGCTTTTTCAGGACGGCGGCACAAGCAGCTTTTGAATAACGAAACAAACTTCTCTACGGCACCCCAGTGACGACGTTGAAGGCCCTCGGTCCGGGTTAGAAAAAAGTCTACCGAGAACTATGGACGTGCCAGGTTGAAGACTTGTGGCACCGCCGGCACAGTCGTCGTGTTGGTTTGCATATGTCGATGCTTGCGACATGGTATGGTTGACAAAGATAAAAACAAGCTGAGCGGAACAGTTGGCATCGGTTCCGGAAGCAACAGAATGCAAAACATTTTCAATCATAAAACAATTGCCGGACTCAAGTGCCACTTGATAAATCGGCTACGGAGAGCAGGCTGAAGAAACTTGTAAATCGATGCTTGATTGAATGAAGCCTCTCTCCCTGCTCTAAGAAGCATGTTTTGAAGTGGACTTATGACGCTCGTTTGTACCAGAACGGAACTGATTCAAATTCCATTTCCAGTAGAGCCCATCGATTCCTAGCACTTTTTTTACTGTAGCCGCATGAGGGCGCATGAGGCGTGAAATAAGCAAGACACCATAGGCTCTCCTTCCGCATCCAGCAAAGCTTGCATGTTTTAACACCGTTCGATGGCTCATCTGTATATCATTCGTCAAGTACAACAAGCATCCTTTAGTCAGCTCGTATGATGACTTCACGGTTTGTTCTTTTCCACAAAAAGGGGCAAAAGAAGATGCTGAGTCCACTTTGCGCCCCAAAGCCACAAAGTTCATCGGGGTCCTGGCCCCGGGTCCCGGACCCTCTTCAAGCTGACCACGGCCGCATTACGGCGCATTTTTCGTTCGGCTTCAAAACGATCGTAAATCTAGTCGTGTCATGCACGGCACCGGCACACATTTCAAAACCATTTCACAATATCGCCCGGACCGGAAATCAACAACACACCCGACGGGTGACGAGTGGGAAATTGTCATGTGCATGGCCGGCCGGTTCGTGGTAATATCCCCAAACGAGACGCTGCCCTTTTCCTGCGTGAAAGTGCGCATGAAATACTCCTCTGTCGGTCGGGGACGGGCCTTGATGGCTGAACATAGTCAGTCGTGGATGGCGAAGATATGGCGGTCCGTTCGGCAAGCTCGGCTGGCGTCGGTTTTATTATCTGCCCAAATGTTTCCTCCGTTGGTGTGGCGACTTCATTGCCATCCGGATATGAACTCTTTTCCCTCTCACTTGGCGATGAATAGAGCGCGCCATGGGCAGGATGTTTAGATGAATGAATGAGTGAACTGAACCGACCGCATGTGTGTGCGGGAGGGTCCTTTTTATATCCTTTCCCCTGCATGAACCCTCAGCGGGGCAAACGATCGTTACTCGGGGTGTTCGGATGATGCGGCTGCTGTTGTCTGTATCGCTCGTTTTATTTTATTTTCTGTTATTTTGACACTTTTATAACTTTCTCGGGAGCGGGAGCGAAAGTCTCTTTCATGTTCACTGTAAAGTGCAATCCGATGCAACTTTTTGTTGCCCACCAGTGCACGGTGAGGAGCCCAATGATCGTCCGTCTTGTTTTCGCTTTAGTTGTTTGGCAGTTGCTTGCGGCACCGGACGGGTTAGTTTCCAGGCCACTTCGCCGTGGTACTAGTGGGACTGTTTTACGACAATGGATATATTCTACATTTTTATAGGACATTGCTACATATTTCATGCATATAAATGACTGTTTACTGTTTCTACATGCATATTCCATTCGCACACGAACACAGCCACCGGGCTCCGGGTTCGTCCGATCAACTTTCTCGAGCGAATCCTGACCAAGCCCCGGTGTCAGCGTGTCAGCGTGAGTAGAGTAATTTACAACAATAAAATCTCGTCCGTCCGTCGAGTCGAGTTTTCTTGGCCCACCCTCCTCGGCTTGAACGTCTTCAACTTGTCCAAGGTCTCGCCGTCGGGTCGGGCTCACCCAGTGCACTGCCGGCTCACCGCTCCCGCATCCGGGTAAAGCTGTGGGGTGTTAACTTGAAAATGGCGCAATTTTGAAAAATGTTCTCAACGAACCGAGAGTACGATGTGCTTCAACCGCAATGTTGGTTGCACTCCTGGGCCGGCTCCTGGGCCGAACGGTTGGGCAAGTCTTTGCCTTACTTTTCACACGTAGAATGACTTGGTCTTTATAGCACCTTGGTTCATGGTTCTATTTATTTGCCCTTTCTCCACAACTCGCTGGGCAACCTTCACGTACGATGTGTGGTCGTTGCGAGTTCTCAACCATTTCTCGTCATCAACCTCGGCACCTACCCAAGCAGTGGTGCGGCCATTTATGCGAAGCTCCCACTCTGTGCGGGGGGCAAAACTGGGAGTGATGGTTACTGGCAATCAATTATGAAGTGAAGAAATACGGAATAAAGTTAAGCCATGCAGTGCAATGATGCGAACCCATTCATGGATTCAGTACAAGTTTCTGACACAAAGACCTCACAAAATGAGGACGTTGGGCAATCGGAAAGGTGAGTCGATTTCGAGAACTAGCAACCAGCATAGCAGAATGTGACATTCTTACGCTAGAAACACTAGAGCCATGTCTAGTTTGCTTTCTAAAGCACCCACCAACTCGATAATACGTCTCAGTTTTCTGTCCGCTCCTTCCGATGGTACCGAAAAAGGGCTAGCTGGACCAGCGGACGGGTCTTTCGTGTCACAACTTCGTGCGACCCACTGAAGAAGATTAATGTGCCTCGTACGTTCCGGAAGCGCGACACTCCCGCGGGACGATCGGACAAGGATCGCGATTCTCGAAAGGTTGTTAAATTTGAAGGCCCTCCATGTAGGCGCCTCTCCATCCGGTTCGCTACACCTTGGTCCCATTTTCCGACGGAAGGGTTGAGTCAAAAAATCGTTACTTCCAACACACACAAACACACTCGGCCGAGGGCCACCTATCCACAGCAATCAGTCAACCCGGACTCGGCGAGTCAGTCGCATGGTTGATGATGAACGGCGAAGCGCGTGACACCGACGTGACACCGGGGGAAAGCGTTGTCCATTTACGCCACCATGTCTTCGTCTCGCAGCCGTTCGTCGTCATCGGGCGCATGCTTTCGACATGCACGGCGCTTTCTTCCGGTCGATGTGTCACATGATGAACGATTCGATTTAATGCTCACTGGCGCTCGTTGTCGTTGGCAGACTGGATAGAGCGGGCCAAATACCCGCAGAGCCCATCATGAAGTCGTGCCCAGTGTATGGAAAGTCTCAATCGCTTTGCCTTCCAAAAGCACCGTGAAGCCACCCTTTGACCTTGAAGACGGCTCAGCTTTGGGCTATGAAGTCATTGAGGCTCTAAATTCGTCGGACGCATGCTTTTTATCACTCTAATATAAAGCAAAGATAATGGAAAGCAAACTTTCAGGAAAATGGAAAACTACTTGTTGCACTTTGGGACACACTTTGATGTGGAAATTTTCTTCACCCGATTCGAATCCAACGAGATCGAATCCAATCAACGGTTTGGCCCATTACTTTGGATGAAAATTATTGAATTATTCAAGGCTATGATCGGCGCAAATCGAAGTGGTTTGCGCGCCCGGCCAGAACCCGTTGAAGGAAAATCGTTCCCACTTCCGAGTAAAATTCAATTTGCATCCCTAATGCGGTTTGCGGGGTGGACGTGCGGGGTGAAATTGAAAGGCGCGAATCGAAGCATGTGCGCTGTGCGCGAAATTGCATAACTGATCGGGTCCCGAAAAGGACCCCATCTAGCCATCCGATTGTGGGATTACGTTTATATCCGTGGTATCTAAACAGCTAAAGCAATTAGTGGCCCCGGGTGGGACGATTTGGAATGACAAATGTGAGATGCCCGTCATCCGTGGGAATGGGTGAGGAATCGCTAACGACATCTTGTTGAAAAATGAATTACCACTAGCCCGGGGGCCATGCTATTGAATTTGTGCACGGTTCCAACCCGTCCGAAAGGTGCAGCGGGAGTAAAAATGCACGTTAATCCACTCGGTCCACTTTCACGGAATAGAGTGGGACCTGACCGGACGATCAACGATTCTTTCCCGGCGCGTGGAAGCGAATTGTCGCAAGCAAAAAGTGTCCTTTTCTACAACCACCAACACCAGCTCACCCGATGTCCCCCAGTCCGCCGGTTGCGGTCGTTGCATTATCCACCATTTTCCACTTCATTCCCGGGTGCTGCCGATGCAAAACTCGGCTCGGCGGCGACGGCAGAGAAAATGACACGAAATCAACTAACCACATCCGGAACCGGTGCTGGCGAAGTGGAAAATTGAATGACTCTGTGTGTGTTTGTGGAGTTGCATAAAAGCCGGCGGTGGAAATCCTGGGCGTTCGCTCGATTTTTCCCCGCCGAGGAGATACTATGTGTGCGGGCCCAGAATCCCCGCGCGTCAGCAGTGGCTGTGGAATTGTACCTCCATTCAACCCCAAAGCGGATGCCAAGCGGCAACAGCAAATGGCAATTGTGTACCGAATTGACACTCTCGAGAGTTCTGTGGATGGCTGCAGTCGAGAGCAGGGCCAAGCTCGGCCCCAGCAGAATGCAACATATAATAGAACGGGGCGAGCATAAGGCGAAAGGCGAAATCATATGAATCGCACCACCGGCTGTCGTGCGATTCCATTGTTCCCTGTTCCTGGTGCCGGCGTTTACTTTGCTACCTTCGTTTCGCTTTTTTTTCCTTCGAACGGACCCCAGCAAGGAAATCAGCAATGAGCAATAATGGCGCTTGCAACCTCAGTTACATCCGGGTGATCGAACCACGGGGTCAACGGTAAAGTCGGCCCGGTTAACTGTTTCAATATTGCCATTTGGCGGAGGCACTTTTTTCCAACTACCATTTGGCAGGCGTCTGAAGTGAAGAAGTAGCAGTCTGTCTGTAGGAAATCTTTTTTTTTTCGTGCAGTCTCCAGTATCATTGAAATAGTAAAAGCAATCGGCCGCCGCCGAGCTAGCAAACCGAGGCACCCAGAGCCCCAGAGCCGCCAGGAAACACAAACGGACGCCGAACGCCGGTAGATGTCAGACTGACAATCGAAAGCAGCAGGACCGAACAATCTGCCCTCAGAGAGCGTAGCTTCCGGGGAGCGTAGCTGCCGGATGTCCCGGTGGGAATGTTATTGTGGCGGCCAGATCGTAGCATACTCCCTCTTAACCATGGTGGATGGTTTCCGGTAACCCCGCGCTCGAGCTTCCTGAAGTCGGACCTTCAAACGTGTCCCCGTGTGCCTGGTTCACTTTCGGGATCCTCGGTGCATTGCGAGCAAACAAACGACAGCTCGCTCCCAAGTCGCTCTAATCGGGCCATCCAGGATCCGAAGCTGAGCGAAGAATATCCACCAGCCAGCGGCCAGCGGTCGGTCGATGTGACTAAGCTTTAACCGTTATTAAAGCAAACACACGCGCGCTGTAGTTAGCGCCGGAAACGGGCCACACATATGTGCCGCCCATAAAAATGGACGGCAAATGGCCAGGGTCCAGGAGCTGCATTCCTGGCACGAAGATACAGAAACCGGTGTACCGGTGGACGCAAAATGAAACGGGATAAATCTGTTTATGTGTTAAAATTTTATGGTTTATTTTGTTGGGCAACACGCTTCCGCCGTGTTGCGGTTGATGGTTACGTTTGTGTACCGTTTTGGCTGTCTTTTCGTGCTTTTTGTGTGCTGTGGAGCTTGTTTTGCGCCCAGCAATTTCCAGCAACGCGAAAGCCGTGGTCTTCACGCACGCGGCATACAAAGTAGCTACTAGAACTGAACAAGGCGTTAGCCCGAACGGCGAACAATCGGCTTGTAAGCAGTCGCAGTACAGGATTGTAACAAACTGATTGTGAATTGTTCAATGTGCTCCGCTTGATGTGCTGTTAGCAAAATCTGGTGAATTCAAACATTTGTTTTTTGAATCGTTTTGAGCTGAATTTCCGTGGCCATAGACAGTGAAATCACTCCAAGATTGTACTCTTTCTTAAAGCTAGAACTGTAGCGTCGGTTGGTTTTTGTTACTCCTTTCAAAATCTGTTTAGTTTTCCTCGGCCCTCGGCCCTCGGCCCTCGGCCCTCGGCCCTCGGCCGGCTCGGTTATAATTCCAAGCATAACCATTCTGGCAACGCAATTCTGCTTGCTACACATAACAAACCGGCGTTCCGGCGAAGCATCCGGAGATGCCCCCGGAAGCTCGTGCGGTAGTTATCCTTTATTATATCGCACCGTTTCGAATCCTGCCGTACAGTCGGGCGTCCTGTGCAGTCGCGGAATACGATTCGGTCCTCACACAACACCGTTCACTCCGCTGTCGGTCCCGGTGGAGATGTTTGGTTAAGATATTCATTTGATTCGCCGGAATGTGGGTTCGCTGGAATCGTGCCTCGCGTCGGACATAAAACGAGGTAGAAACCTGGCCTCGCTCTTTTATGCCGCTGCGTCCGCACGGTCCGCAACGGTGTGTTGCATTGATGGAACGGCCATGTCCAAAATGCGCCTCCCTCTTTATGATCCATTACAGCTCACTGCTCACGAGCTTCGGTTCTCTGGAGAATGCAAAACACGGTTACTCCCCCCGTGGTACGCTACCGCACACGGGTATGTCATTTCCGGCAAAAGTCCCCGGGATAATAACGTTGTGCCCGACCAACCTTTCGCCAACCAAACTAACTCCGCGTTCTCGATGGGTCGGTTTTGTATGGATTTAGCAAACCGTTTGAGAGCAGAGAACCAGATACACAGGATCAAAATTTATGTTCATCCCTTCGGTGGCCTGCGGAAAAAATGCCGGGCTGGTCTTTGAGAATGTCGGCTGCCAGAGATGGTCTTCCGCGTCACCGTGTGTCACCGAAGCGCCTTCCGCTTTCCGGAAAAAGAAAGCTCCAAACGAAGCTCCAAACAAGCGCATCAATGGAGGATTCAGTCGGGCAGCCGACGGCGCAGTGTGCAAGCGTAAAGTGTTATTTGCGTAAAAACCATGCTCCGCTTGCCGTGCTTGGTACCATAAATATGCAACACTTTTCGCGGCTCGCTCCCGAAGACGTAAATTGTACCTCGTTCCGCTATCGGATCGAGCACGATTGATTCGACGATGGTACGATGAAAGTGATACCGTGGCACCGACCGGAGTGTTCGATATTTCAATTTATTCGCGCCCGCCGGCGCCCGGGTCCCGGGGCGCGTGAAAAATCGCTGGAAAAGTGCACATAAATTCGTAACACCTAAGCGCCGTACCCTAACGAGCAGGGTAGCAGATTTAGGGCGGTGGATTTTGTTTCAATCCGGCAACAGTTTGGCGAGCATAATCGAATTCGTTCGATGCTTCGGCCCCGGCACCTTCCGGAGACCGCAAGATACCATTTCCTAAGAGCACTTTTCCAATAAATCGGCCGAGTTTTATCTGCTCGCTGCGCCCAAATAAGTAATTAGTTTTGTTTTTCAGTTTAATTTTGTATTTGGAAAAAAAATTATTGAGAAGAGTATTTCAGATTGCATCTCTTCGGATAAAGCCAGATTCGCACTGAACTGGAAATACTTTACTGAATGAGTATTTGAAAACAATCATACTATGTGAAGTGAATGGAAATACAACCAAAAAGAAAGAAAAAAAATCTTCTAAATAAAACTCGACCTTTTCAATTCCAAATTCCGTTTCCACAACTCTGAAGAGTTGAGCGAGTTTGTTCGATGAATGTATGGCTCCAATCATCATAACTATGAAAAGTTGAATGAATTGGTTTAATGAATACTTTTTGTGCCCCGAGAGCGATGGCAAAAATCCCTTCCAACATGCTTAAGTCTGCTCAGCGGAAAGAGGACACGTCTAAGAACCAGAAAAAGGAGCCGAAGAGCATTCAAAAGACACCTGACCGTGTGCCGTATCTGCATATAAGTGTTTTGCTTGTCTATCCGCGTATAAGCACCGCACACTTTCACTTCCAGTGCCCGACGGTGGACATTTCCGTGTGGCACGCCCCTCGTCGTTGATCCAATTAGGATCGAAATCCTTTCAGCATTCAATTTGGCTTCGGCTCGAAACGATCGGCCGCCTTCGGGCGATCTTGCCCGCGCTTCCGTGCTCCGCTTGCGCTGATACGCCCTGGCTGAAAATAATATCTAATTCACCAGAATCCAATAATCCAAATCAAATTACCGTCACGATTCAGCATTTTCGCCCGCCCGACCCGGGGCCACCGGGTCGCGCGCGCATCCATCGTAGCATAATAAAAATGATGCAACATTGCATTTCGGGAATGTTGGAGCATTTTTTGTCCGTTCCTTCCGTTTCACGCCGTCGTGCTGGGTAGCATAAGCCGGTTCCACTTGCCGGCGCCCTGCTCGTGCTCAACGAGCGAAAGCAGTAAGTGTTTCATGCACAACGAGCGCTTCATGAACCATGGCGACTAGTATGCTTCGGACTATGCTTCGGTCGTGCCATCGATCGGAACCGTCGCCCTCGCTCCGGACACCGGAACAGAAACGGAAGTGTCCGATTTATGACAAGATTGTGTCCTTCGAACGTGCCTGATCCGACCGCGTCGGTGGACCGCTTCGGGTGCAGTTCACGTCCCCGGTAAACGCCGTCCATTTTATGCTCTCCCGTCCGCTCCATAACGATGCATGATGGCTGGGAATCAGTCCCTTCCCGCCCCCAAAAAAATACCTCTTCGGCGGACGGAGCGATGCACTGGCCATTCCCGTTCCGGGATCCGTTCATTCGTTCTATTGCACCACAACGCTCGGCCGGTACGGTACGGTTGTCTTTCGGTCCAGTTTTTGCTCTCCTTCGACACACCGTTTATGCAATGCAAGCAGTTCTGTCGACCCACGTTCCGGCCAACCAGCGGCACGGAAACAGCGTATTTTAATCGGATAAATGTTCCTTCGACGACGACAAGATGATGGCCACAGGCGGAATCGAAAAAAATGCATCATCCCGGCAAGGTGGCGCCGGGACTTTGATGAATACCAAATTAGATACTTTCGATTCACCGGGTCTCGCACATCATCGCTCCGGGGATGATTTCATCTGCCCAGCGAATGGGTGACCGAATTTTCTTCGCAACGGTCGCCCGGGAACAGGCTAGCGGCAAGCCTGCTTCGCAGTGCGGACATTTCAGTAGAACTGAACGGTCTCGCTTTGTCCCCGACAGGCTGGCAACCATCGTGGTCCATCGGTACGATCTTTACATCTTCTCCGGCGGTCGTTTGTTTTAAGAACGCTTGACCGACGACACCGACGTTCGGTAAGCAAAAAATCGGATCACCGACGGACGGTTTTGCTGAGGCGGAAATAATTTGATTCCCACTGCGTTATTTCGTGTTCCTCCTTTGCCCGATCGGCTTTCGACGGCTTTCCAAATCGGATTCGTCGGTGGAAAACTGTTTGCCTTGGCGCTGGCTCCTGGCTCTTCACGTTGCACGCTTTTTGCGTCTCGCTGCAGCTTTCGGCCATATTTTCCCATTCACACGCTACAATCAATAGCATGGGTTTCGTTCGCTAATGAAATAAGAGGACAAGCGGTGTTTGTGTGCTTTCCGTGACGTAAATTGGTCCTGCTGCAGCAAGGCACGCACCAAATCTTGTCCACTCGGCACAAGATCAAGAATCCGCCGGATTTAGGAAAATGATTTGAGCTATGAACCGAGAGTTCATACGATGGATTCGTTTCTCGATTTCCAGCACATGCCATGGCTGCTGTCTACGGTGTCATTTGGAAGATTCTACTTCTATTTAATAGCATCGCTAGACAGTATTAGTAAGTATTGGTAACAAAGTAAGTATTATTAAGTGATAGACGTCAGTTCGAATCCCAATCTTAGTTGTGCTTGGTACTCAATACAATACGGGATTGCCCATTTCGATATTAATAAACCATAATTACACTTCACTATAAATTAGAAAAATATCTACGCGATACAATTTCCTAAAACCATGACCTTGCAATGTTTTGCATATCAAAAATTAAACTTATTAAAATGTCCTCTAGTAGTTTTTTGCTTTCAAAAACAATGTAACAATTTGTGCTGCTTGATCCGTCGTAAAGAAAAAGTTTTTATTTACTTCAAAGATTCCTGGTTAAAGACCACTATTAAAAGCTTATTCAAATAGGAAACAAAAATGTTGCATTAAAGAATCGACAAACCTGTTGCTGGCAAATAGCTTTTATCGCGCCTCTCGAGGCCGTCGCTGTTTCTGAAGTTTTGATGCCTTCTGTAAACGATGTTCGCTCGGCGTGGAGAAAGTTTGCAGCAAAACTTGTGATGTGTGTTTAAACTTGAGTTCCGAAATATTAATTGCAAAAAGGTACGTTATCGCCTGAACCAGACAAAAAGTGGCATCGTGCCGTTTTCGGGTGAAGAGCTGTTTGCTTGTGGTGTGGACTGACACCATTCGGACAAATGTGATGTTTGGTTTTTCTTTTGCTCCTTCTCTGTTTTGCACGCTTTTAAAGCAATTCCCTTTGCATCTGGCAGCTACCATTGAGCAACCCGAGTTGCTTCAAATAAAACTAGCAGACCAAGAACAGGTTACCAACTACAACACTCCGTACACTTTGAGGCATGCTCAGAGAACCGAGGGCGATACTTACATACGCAAAGCCGTCTCGGAGCCGCCCAAGAAACACAATGAATCGAGGACACGACGAATTCGAGCTGCACCCAACAGTCAGCAGTTGACCAAATAATCCGACCTCACGGACTAACGTGGCAAACCCGGGGAACGGGCTGCCGTTGTCTCCCTTAGCAACCAGTCCGGAAAATTCAGTGCCACGCCAAGTTAGGAACAAAATCACAACAGCGTTAATGCGCTTTCCGAAACCAGTTAAATTATGCACAGCTTGTGAATTTTCCGCCTTTCGCCACGATCTGACGTGCCGGAAAGTTGAAGCAGCCCTACCGAACGGCATAACGCACACGGACGGGAGTTCCTGCTCGAGAACGGTGAACGAGGAATGAAATGAAATTATGTAACGGATTCGCGCAGCTGGCAGGATGGAATAGTTTTTATCCCAGCATTTAATACGATCTTCAAAGTTTTTCCCCCATTAACAATCTACCTCGCATGCAGACTGCGCCTGAGCCTGAGCAGAGAACACTGAAACAGCGGCGAAAAACAAAGCTCTCTCCTCCAGAGCCCGTGTTTGTGTATGAATCGGAAGAAAGTTAAATATTGCATAAATAATCGGATTAAAAGCTTACGCAAGAGCACTCCCCCAAGACGAGTGATGACTATCTGCGGGGTTCTTAATTTTTATGTTCTGTTTTGGCATTTTTTAACTACATGACCCGATAATCGGCGAAACAGAGTGGCGAAACTAACAACGTTCAAACAAACGGGTCCTTACAGTTTTTTTTCTTCATCTTCACGCAAACTTACAGCACCGTTCTTCACCAGTTGGCGCTTCAATCATTATTCTTCGTTCTTCCGGGTACGGCAAGAAGCTGCCCCCTGAGATACACCCCATAATAGGCTCGCACAACAGTTCTTCACAATCATTAAATAAGAATCAGCAGCAAATCCATAACTATTTTCGCTGACTTTGTGAACCCAACGTGGTCCCCTTTTGCTATAGCGCCATGCTGGGCCCCCTCGCGCTTAATGCGGGCAACCGCGCGAAACCATTTCACGAATTTGCACCACCAACAGGACGGTCCGTGAAAGTTGGCAAGATATCTACCGCCGCTTCGCGCAGCCCCCCCCCCCCCGTAAGCGGCATGATCCTTCTAGCCCTTATCTTCCCAGCAGCGCTCTTCCAGCGCACCGAGAATAAAAGAAACTCCCAAAGAAATGGAGCAAAAAAGTTGCTTTTATGCAACGGGCGGTTTTACACGGGGCAACCGAATCGGGTGCGATTGCCCCAAGCGATAGCCGGTTCCCTTGGTTTGTGGTATTTTTTCTTGGGGTTGGAGTTCGAAAAAAAACGACCGTATTTTACGCCCAATCGCTAGAAGCACACAGCGGAGACCGAACACCGAGCGCGAAAACCAAACGCCGCCGGGTTCAGCCTTTTCGGGCGCACCTCAATACTATCTTCTTGCAATACGAGGGCTCTTATCTGTCAAGCAATTTCTAGCGACTTCCTTAAACAGTTCGAGGGCATCATTGCATGCCTGTGGCAAATCAGGTGGGTTGCGCTCTAGTTATTGCGAATTGAGTCTAGTTATTACCGTTCCCGTCTGAGACGCACCTGAAAAACGCTTGCGGTGATAACGTGGCCTCACACCGTTAACCGCAGTAAGAGAACGCGACACGGCAAAACCCTGGAGCTGTAACTAGCTTTATTGTGGAAATTAATTTGTTGCAACGCCTCGAGCCCTATTCATAAAGCTGTCCCATGCACGACCTGCGGCGACGGCGTCCGCTACTTGGGTTCCCGTTTACTTAATCCACCGGTCTGCCGAGATCCGTGGCAATGTCGGCCACATATTTTCCACCTCGTCGGATATCTCAGGGGCAAAAACCATGGCAACCGAATGGATGTAACGATGGTACTTGGCGTCGGTGGAAAACATTTATCTCAATTAGACCTATCCTGTCAACAGCTGGCTATCTGCGGTCGAAGATGTTGCTTCATAATCTAGCTGGCCTGAGCCTGAGAACGGGACGTGCCACGGCGAGACCGGTGGGGCATGTGCCAGCGAACCTGGGCTAGAAATGGCCAAGAGTAGCAATCTTCGTGTGTCGTGAGGGTTATTATAAAATAATCGTGCGCCGTGTGGGCTGCACGGAACCACCTCAAGATGTTGCCTTCCCATGGCCATGGACTGGATGGATTCCGCCACCGGGAGGCGATTCGCATTCGCAACATTGCCAAATATGAAAGGTTAGCCATTCCGCGCCGGCATCAGAAGCCCATATTTGATTGGCAAAAACGAATTCGGTGAATAACCAACAATAAAACCGACTCGGCAAACAAATCACACCAAACAGCACCGGAAAAACAGGCTGCAGGACGCTCTACGTGACTCGGAAGCGCACGCTGTGTCACCACGCAACCGGAGCCCCGCGGCCCGGAAACGAAACTCTTCGCGCAAAGCATGACGCAGGACCATCGCCAAAAGCTCGGCAGTTCGGCCGAAATCTTTCGTTCGTAGAAACCGAGAATTGAATAATACATAATCGCGCGACGTCCATCGCTGACGACAGCGTGATGCGGTTCCGGCTAAACCGGTTCACTTTTTCCACGAATATCGCATTATTGCTTTTACAGCGAAACACTCTGCCCGGGGAAATCCCGTTTGGTGTGGCTTGTTTAGATAAAATTTTTGTACCTTCACAACACTCTCGCCGAATTCGAGTTTAATTTTTGCATTTTTACTTTTCGCACAAAAACAAAAGTTTGCCCCACGTTTTTTTCTAGACCTTTTCTGGACCCATTTGAGGGCAAACAAAAACTTCCATCACAAAACGGCCAGGCAAAAAAGTCAATCTCACTGTACTCGCTAAATGCGGCATAATGCATTCATTAGGCCATTACGGACAACAGAATCATTTTTCAACGCCCCTGTCGAAGATTCATAACCTGCGGGCGGATGGAAAGGGTTCAGCTGTTTTTTTCTGCTGCGATAAAAATACACTCTTCACATTTTGCCCATCGGGAGGACTTCCGGGAAGGACTTATGCGGGAAAGGATGCACAGAAAAAATCCCCTCGCCGAAACTTGTGAAATAATTTATGGACTACGTCGGGCAGGAAGGGATAAAAGCAAAGCCATACAAAACGGCTATCTAAAGCAGATCGGTTGCCAGGATCGGTTATCTTGATTGTTTTCTTTTTCTTTCAAGACCATTTCTTATCATACAATTCGATTTCTACAGTACCATTTACGTAACCCCATTTTAAGTAAACTGAACAGATGATCCCGTTTTTGTGTAAATTAATTGCGGTATGCCTGGGAATCGGTTGAGTTGTGCGAAGCAATAAGCAACAAAAAAAACTCGCTCAGCTCCCATCGCTGGTGTTTCAAGTGAAAGCACAATTTCAAATCAAACGCAATCAAGAGGGAGAGGGAGAATGAAAGCCGGGCCATTAACAATGTCGGTAACTTTTTCACCGGAAAATGAATCACTGGTGGCAAAAACTTTCAACAACTTGTGCGAATCGTTACATGCGCCAAAGTAATGCGTATTGACTAGCCGACAGGAGCCACTTTACCGCGTTTGTCTCAACGGCAACCTTACAACGGCCGCGTTAGTATGGAGATTTCATCAATTCCACCTTATCCATTACGTAAACGCGATCGCCTGCTGCGAAGGAAATCCACAAAACACTTTCACGGAGCGTAGTGCCGCGAAGACTGCCGAAGTGCTAAAGGCAATTTTTCATATTTACAAGGTAACGAAGCTGCCTTGGAATGGCATTACCCGCCTCGAAGGTCTGTGCAGCGAACACCCTAAACAGCTACACCGAATTGAATAGAGTACCATTTCGTTGTGCTTAGGCGGCATTGCGTAGCTTACCTAGCGACGCCGAAAGTCGTCTAGACGAGATACTGCGCGGTTTCCCTGGTACCGGCCGTAGCTATTCGCGCGAGCACTTCTGGGAATACGGAAAGGACATTCGAACAAGTTGCGCGCAGCCTTTCGAGCACAATTTACGCCGGTTGCTATGAGCATGCACAGCATGCTGAGGCGTTGAAACCGAACCGGGTGGTGCATTTAATGATGCAAGCGATTAAGTCATAATAGGACCTTTCAGTTTATGTCAAACAATGAGTGAAGCCCAATATTCTCCTGATAATTTTCACCAGAAATTACAGTTGAACCACGCGACCGGGTGACCTCCATCTGACAGGGTGAGTTAAGCAGTCGCCGGGAAGGATTATGTAAATGAGTGGTATTCCGGGAAAATCCTTGCATCCGCACAATGGACTCGAACCACACAACCACGGACCACAACGGTGTTGTCTGACAAGTAACAACGAATAGTTTTCCCAATGTACAAATCTGTGGAAAAAATAGCAGATAATAGTTAAGTTCAAAGTTTGCCGGCACGATGAACAGAACTCATCGTCGCTGTCCCCAACACTCTCCGGTGGCCGGATGATTAATCCGATTATAGCGCAATTCTCGATGAATTTATTACATTCGACATCCTCGTCAGTCTTGTCGGGGGGGGGGGGGGCATTCGCTTCATCAGCGCCGCGATGGCAACCCGAAATTGGTTGGATTAATTTACTCTTCACGCCAACATTGACATTCAGCCGTCGGCCGAATCACCTAGTGCATACATCAGTGCCGAGCCGTGCATCTTTCCGTGGGTCCTGTAGCCCGAAAAAACATTTCCACATATTTATGCTCAATTTTTCATTCTCCACAAATATGTGATTATGGTGCATAATTAATATTCCCATCAGTTGACGTACAATGTTCGGTAAATAGCCCTTTGCAAAAACGATGTCATTGGCCGTCGTGTTGGTACGTTCTGCCGCGGGGCACACCGAGAACACCATACCGACCATCGTGCACCGAAAATGACTCGAAACGTTCCAGTAAGCAATTGTGTCACCCGGTGGTGGTCAGTTCGATCGAAATGGTGACATAAATTTCAGTTTAAAAACAACCGCAACCCAAACGAATCGCGATCGTTGGGCTGTGTGGTGGTTGTGCAGTTTTCCGTTGCCGTTCGCACGCAGGCCGCTGAAATGCATGGCCACCGCGAACTCGGGAATTGTACCAATTTTCAATTGAAGATTCCCGTCATCCTCGTCCAGCACGGCGGGCTACGAACTTCCGATGCTGTGTCATTAAACGTCGCTCTTCATGCTCTCTCTCTCTCTCTTTGCAGTACTCGTTGTTGCAGACGGTGGTGGAAGCCTGCCAAAAGAAGCGCCACTGCAAGTTTCTCGCTTCGCCGAAAACGTTCGGCGGCGATCCGTGCCCGGGCCAGCGGAAGTTCGTCGAGGTGGCGTACAAGTGCCGACCGTGTAAGTACACCTATTTTGCGCCACCGTTTGCTCCATAAATTTCACACACGATAAAATCTAGAAAGCCCTTCCGTAAGCTCTCGGCGCCAGCGATTTGTGTGAGAAGTTCAGCTCGATGCGCTCGGTCATGGTGAGCTGGCGGGCTCGAGTGCTGATCTCAGATTTATGCTGACCAACAAAAATGTCATCCTGTCGCCGGCGAGCGCGCATGCGACGCCGGAAATGGACGGGCTCCCGACCCAGACCATTAATCGTCACCGACCGCTGCCCAGCCTTGCGGCCCCGGGGGCGAAGTTGTTATCGGTTGTCATCAGCTCCCTGAGAGCTCATAAATGTCCGCCACATGAATGGAACATTATGCTTCGCTTACGAATGCAGATAAAGCGCCCACGATTATCCGGCGCCTCCCCACGCGTGAACCGCTCATTGTCGCCATCGGCGGTCTCCGTGAGGTTGATTAAAAATTTTAAATCATTACACCGGCTAGTCGGAATGAGCAGTCCTCACCAGGCAAGGTATCAGACAACGATAAAGCACGTGATAAGTCATGGGAGCTAATTATGTGGAAATTGACGTACTCACTACCTTCATAGAGAAATTTCTGCATTCCTGTTTTCTGAGCGGTTTCTTCGGCAACCAATATCAAAATCAGAAACTTTCCACCGTCAGGCTTGGTAAGGATTCAAGAGGACACTGCACTCGTACGGTCTAAAAGTTTATTTGGGTCTTCAGCCAAGATAGTTTCAGTGTAGAAACCGCGATAAATCAATTAAAGTTGTTAGCTCTGGCACGAGATGTAATAGAGAGTCATACTTTAGCGCCCGAATGCAACCACCTAATTAGTGCCGTAGTACCACTGCTATTTGCCATACTCTTCACCCCAAAACCCTACCCACCCCGCTTAACGACTCACGACGACTCCATTCCGGTTCTTCAATTGCAGACGAGTTCCGGAGCAAAATCGCCTGCGAAAACGATGTAATTCAATTAATTTGCAACCCATACTCCCGGATAGCGATCTACAGTGCCAACTACGGTCGGACGGAGTACGAGAGCCTCCAGTGCGCGCAACCACAGGGCGTGAAGGAGGAAAGTAAGTATAGTTCCGGGCGGGCAGCCGGATTCACCTTCGCGTTTGTTGCACACACAGTCCAGCCCTTTTGAAGGCCCAAGCCGTGTGAGCACTTAACGTTCGAATAACGTAACGAACCCTACCTGGGGGGGGGCTCGTCTAACACGTCTAAGGGAGTAGAAAAAGGTCCCAAAAAGACCAAAGGTTTGAGATTAGTTGGGAGAAAATAGTGCCCCGGGGCTTGTAACAGACACGTCCATCCGTTAGGCGTGCCAGATCCGAAAAAGATCCTTCCCCGAGGACCATTTTAGCACCAGAACTAATCGGACCTGAAACCGAATCCCGCTACGGTGGGAGTTTTCCTCCCTCTCTCGCTCTTTCTCTCTCTCGCTCTTTCTGTGTCCTTTTGCTCGAATAAAGTAGATTCGGAATGAGGTAAACAGAGCCTCCAGTCAGAGCCTTTCGAGTTGGTCCACTTTGGCGCCTATTAAAACTACGCTTTGCCAGTTTGCAAAAGTTTGTATAAAATATGGCCTTAACACTAACACCCTCCATTGCAGACTGCCTCGCGTCGTACGCCACGGAAACGGTCATGCAGAAGTGTCATGGCCGGAGGAAGTGCACCCTTTCGGCCGACAGCACGACGTTCGGTAAACCGTGCCGACCCGATTCTAGGATGTATTTAAAAGTTGTTTACACATGCGGTTAGTATGCGAGCAATATCTCATATCGGACGGCGTGTGCATGTTGTTTGGCGTGGCTTGGCGGGGCCGGAAAAGTATACCGGCCCCAAAAACCCAACCTGCAGCGTGCGTGACCGAAGCTGAAAATGATAACACCATCGCTCATCGGTTTCATCGCGTTCCTTTCCCCGCAGTGCCTAGGAAAGTGCTCAAGGATCGCTTCGAGGCCGCTCCGGAACCGGATGAGCCGCTGCAGAGCGACCTCGAGCAGGACCAGGACGAGCTGTACGATGAGGATCAGTTCTTCCGCGAATCGGATGCCGTACCGCCCGGTCCGGCGCCGAAGCTGCAGGGCGGTCCCACCAACGGGCGCGTCTCGGATGTACCGATCTTCGCAGGTGCTCCCAGCAGTACCGTTCCATCGCCCCCTCGCTCCATCCAGGACATCATGGACGACGGTGACTTTCCGTTTGGAGGTAGGTGGTGAACCCGCTTTGCTTTCCAAGTCACGGGGATATTAACTGCACGACACGCTCACCGCTCGGCGCTCCCACGGCAACACACATTGGAAGCCACACGCTTTGCGGGCAGCATAATGTTTGTCCAAACTTTGTAAAAAGATGCAAAACGTTGACTATATGTCACATATTCTACACCTTCGCAATTATTCGTTTTCAGTTAAAACCAATGATGGATTTATTGACATCAGTAAGCATCACTGAAAACCACAGCTCCCACCCGTACAAAATGACCAGCATTGGCGTTATAGGGCAGTAGGAAATACTGCAATAGTACAGCAATACGATCGAAATCTTCAAAAGAGCGCATTCAAATGGGATCAAATCTTCCAACGCAGAATACGTCAAGGCCACGCGAGCCATAATACATCAAAGAAAATGATGCCCATCTGCGCAGCACGCAAACAAAGGATCCACCGTAATTTTGTTCCGTAGAAACGACGGTAGCACAGCAAAGATCATAAAATTTGCCTCTGCTCCCAAGCCACCACGCTACTCTTCACAGTGTGATTCATAGAATCGCAAGTGAATTCTCTTTAACACTCGTCACTTCAAACGATGATGTACGCCAGTTGTCTAGTTTCATTAGTCGTTTTTTCGACCTTGGTAAAGAAAATATAATATCGCAGAAGACTGTGTTCTCAGAACACAAAGGTATTTTATGACTTTACGCAATAGATTAGGTCATAGCCGCAACTTTCTACGAAAAATGGGTATTGTACATTGATCTGCCGAAGATTTACTTATTTACGCAGTTTCCATAAGCTACTTTTGAGTAAACCAACGTCAACAACCAGGCGTCTCCATTGACGGAACGACACTAGGCGCCTCCATTAAAATTCTCTAGATTAAAAACAATCTGTCAAATGTTGCCGATTGTACATTAAATAACAATGTTATGTTTCCCATTCGAAGCAAAAACAACTATACTTAAAAGAATTGAAAATATCGTTTCAACAATATCTCGTCAATTCGAGTCAAAAACTATCCTGGGAGCATTCACGTTGAACGACCACTTCAAACGGCAGCCCTCTGGGCACTCTTCAATATCATTTACTAATGAAGTTTTCCGTCCATCCAATCCATCCGGTCACAATCAAGACCGTCGAGAGTGGTTCCCGTTTTGACTCGACTCACTTTGACTGCCGATTTCTATTTCCAGTCATTAGTCCATCAAAGGAAAGAATGGCATAGAGACGGCGATGGCCGTGAGGCAAGATTAAGCCGAGACTAGCAGAATAGCGACGATAGCGACTGCATTAATGCCTTCGCTTGGAACGCTGACCAAGTCCGGTGCTGCTGGGCTTGCGGCGTCGAAAAATTGGCCAACAACCAACCAACGCACAAAACTGGGAGTGACCGAGCGAAGCGAACCTGGCTGCCAAAAACTGCAAACCGTACCCGAAACCACAACCAACATTCATTATAAGGCTGAGTTATAACCATTTTTCTCGCTCTCTTCCTCACTTTCGCGCTCTCTCTCTCTATCGTGGGTTCTAAGTAGCAAATTCCCGGACAAGCCGTTAAAGTCGTTGCTGGTGGAGGCCAAAATAAATTGTCTCATCCTGGGCCGCCTCTTTTAATATCTGTCTCGGTCCACGGAGAGTCTCGCTGCAGTAGTACGAGCAGCGGACGAAGCTCGCCGGAAAACCATTTATCCAACCAGCCAGCTTACCTACTGTCGTTGGTGTCCTATCCCCGGGCCCCGCAGTTTCCAGTTTGTTTCAATTTCTGGCCAAGCTTATTCTGGCCAGTGGTCCAGTGATGGCACGAATGCACCGGCTGCTGTAGAACATTAAAAAAGCTGTACACAACTCCTGTTGTTGGCGAGACGTTGTATGTGTGCTACTGGCCGTTCGAATGCAATCAGTGTCAGTAGTGCTACCGGTCTGGCCCGACCGACCGGGCCGACGAAGGTCCTTCGAGCCCGGCGTCGGTCGTCGGTTTAAGACAACACGCTGGCCCGGTTTGACACCGGCATATGGAAGGCTCAAGGAACGCGACCAACGCTTCTCCTCCGTTCCGGGGTCAAGTGACAGGAACCGGCGCTACTGACCCACAAAGCCGGCAGTATCTCTCCGGTTGGTGACATTACTCACCCCGAGAGCGGTAAAATGCAGACTAATGATACATAAATTACCGACGCAGCCGTTATTAGTCGACAGTCAGCTGCAATTGCGTGAAAGCTATAGGGAGCGAAATTAATATACTAATTTCTGTGAAATACTTTGCAAACCAACATCTCTGTTCTGCTTCATACAGTTCAGAATCAGGTTGATCCATAGGATAAGTCAAAGAAACTAAGAACCAAACCATTGAACTATTATTTGGCTGACAACTTGAGCGTGCCTATGATGTTGGTTAAGTTGATATTTTCGGGAGATGAATCGCTCCCAGCCACCAATTTATCCACTCATTCAATCCATTCCGAAAATTACAACAGTAAGTTGCGTGCCAAACGTGCTTCTCGGCCAACTGTACTCATTGGACATTCTGTCGGTGCTTCGGTGACTGCAATTGGAATTAAATGAAAAACTTCTGATTGGTCATTCGAAACACCAATTGCACTTCGGTCCACTTCACGTCGACATGGATAGAAACGTGGCAGTAATGTGTGCGAGCTGGCTAACGATCTGCAGAAACTGCAAAATGCCGGTCGCAGTTCGCTTTCGAAGAAGTTTCCATTTCTTTCTTTTGTAACGATCATCCACTCCACTGTTCGTTTGATTGCGTTTGGTTGTGGTTTTCCTTTTGCCTTCACCAACAATCAGCAACCCTCCGGCAGGTACCACCACCGACAAAAGTAAATTAACATCCCCCTTAAATAACCGAGCCCGAGCAAAGCATAAACCAATTAGCTTCGTATCGTGCACCGGGCTTTACGTGGGTATCAAGCGAGGCCCGCGAATACTTGGGACTTGGGATGGAAAATCTAGGCTAATTTGAAGATGTACTACGTGACAGGTTACGTAATTCTGTTATGTGTTCTGCTAAGTGTTTCCATCACTGTCCATCCTTCCCCTGGGAACTGGGGTGTCCTGCTCATGCACCGGAAACGTACTCCGTGAAACCGCTGGCAAACAGGTTGCTACCGCTTCTTATGCTGGAAAGGAACAAAAAAATCTTTACTTCGGTGTGGTGCTCAAAAAACTTTCATCGAACGTGGCGCTTCCTCTTCCTTGGGAGCCTGAACACGGCTCCCAACAC
Organism: Anopheles bellator; assembly: GCF_943735745.2. Taxonomy (NCBI): domain Eukaryota; kingdom Metazoa; phylum Arthropoda; class Insecta; order Diptera; family Culicidae; genus Anopheles; species Anopheles bellator. Next base: position 39,211,146 of record NC_071286.1, read on the forward strand.
TGAGTCGCTATCTTGATGCAATTAGGGGAGGATGGAAATTAATTAAAAAATTTCTCCAGTTCCTTACACCGCCAGCATGTTTCGGGGATGTGATCCTCCTTTGTTTTTGTTTTTGTTATGTTATTGTTTTATTTTTCTCTAATTCTCTCCGTGGGAAAATTTATGCTGACACTGTAACTGACGCAACAAGCTCCTACTCTTCGATCATGCACGTGGCTCGGTGGATGCAGATTATGGTTTCTTAAGGCACTGGAGCCCTGGAGGTGTTATCTTTCTTGAGGGAATACAAGCTACCAGTTCTTTCTTGTTTTGTCCAATCCACCTTGCAGAAACTACGGACTGCGGTAACCTAATTTTCAAACAACAAACGTTGAGGCCTTGGAAATCTTCCTGCGTTGGTTTCCTTGTAGGTACGGAAGCCAGTCGATACAAAGCCACGCTACGTGAGAGACAAGCATAATGTGCACTGAGGGCTGATATTCTGCAGAAAGTGCAGAACTTTGGTCAAAGGAAAGGAACTTTGGTTGTTCCGCAGCAGAATAGAATCAGCGAAAAAAACATTAGGGCTTCGTGCGAAATAGTCCTGACGTGGCGCGTAGAAATGGGCTAATTAGCACAACATTTTCCTAGCACTTTTAAGGATTTTTCTTGGCATCCGTTTTTATTGGGATTAGGAGATTTGCCCCGTTCACACAACTTGTTTTTATTTTTAAGTTTCAACGCATTTTTTCTCGAAACTATCCTAGTGTAAAAAATAAGCTCTTCTGAGCTCTTTAATGGACGGACTCAAAATACTACACGAAAGTCTTTAATAATTCCTAAATAATAGCAATTGACAACAGCACTCGTAAATAGGACGAAAAAAACAAATATTTATCAAATTACGCTCTTGATAGAAGTTTGCACATTTTATCTGTGGGCTGTGGGAATACTTTAAACCACTGTATTGTAGGGCACATTACACTATTGTTCCACAAAAACAATGTGGATAACGGAATGGTCCATCTCTTCTGCTATTATCAATGCATTTTCCTGTGTTATTGTACAAAAACTGTTTGTGGCCGGGGCAGAGCCAAAGCTTCCGTATTACCGTTAGACACGCAATGACGCGTTATGCACACGCTTCACGCTTTACCATGGCGATTTCTCGTGAATTATCACGCCACCACAAAGCCCACCAGTGATGTTGTTGCTGCTATGTTCCGGCAGTGCGCTAAAATCGATATCTTCTTCCATGACGCATGTCACGCATCAGGGCGCTCGATCGGATCTTCCAGCACCGATGGGGAAAGTGGTAGCAATAATGGCAGAAAAACTATCGCTTCGCGCCATCCAAATTACAAGCGAAACCAACAGCACACGGAAGGCACTTTGATGGACGCAAAGTTGGCCAGGCATGAATTTTCACTGGCGCCCACTGGCCTTCACCGTGGATCCGGAAGCAGTGCAAGCGCCGATCGAAATGACAACACAGCGACGCCAAAGTTGGTTTTCGAAACGACTCACCGGCCCGATAGCGCCTACGAGGGCGGCAATCCGCAACACACCAATACATCGGCCGACACTCGCGCGGCGCACTCGCTGGTTTTATGTTGGTTCCGATTGCACCAACTCGTTCAGCGTAAGTACGTAACGGCCATCTAGAAATGGGGATTTGTGGACATCCGGTTCGGAGAGCCATTCACATATTCAACAGCCTTTAAGTTGGCTTATCAAACATGACGCAACGAATAACAAGTTCTTATACTGTTTTGAAAGGTGTTCGTAGCATATTCAAAGTGGATACGCTTATACTGTTATTGGCTTATGCTTTATGCAATAGTCCATCAAACGTCGCATTCTTTAGTAAACATTGCCGGCTTCGTTAAATTTTATTTTTATTACCAACATCAGATCAGATTGTTAAATTGCACACATCACCAGCCTGGGAGTAGTACGTTGAAGCGAAACGATGCTCGATGCCGAGTCGTGCCTTCCGTCGTTCGGTCCCGACAAGGAACGAGCCGGAAACCAATTAGTGCAAAATTATACACGCTCAAGGGAAAAAGAATTCAATAATAAACCATTTGCAGCCGGGAGCAACACGAGTCAAAGAGCACGCCGGCGAAGGAAAATCGGGAGCAAATGGTTCGGTCTCCTTAACGCGTTTCCTTGCGATTGGAACCGAGACGAACGGGAGCTGGTGGAGGGAAATAATCGGGGAAGCGTGGTCCGGTAGGTCGTGCAGTTAATTTGATTTAATGGTTCGATAAATAAATGGTAACATTCATTCTCGATCCCGGAACCAACCCCGTCGCGATGGCGCACGGCACGGAAGTGGAAAATCTAAATCGCCACAAACACAGACGACACATGGCCAATGTTGTGCTGCTGTTCTCTCCCTCCGGATTCTAATGTTCGATTGTTTCCATCTTTCTATCTCTCTCTTCGCTTCGCTCACCACATCGACAATCAATGGAACCATTTCGGGCGGACAGAAAATCAGGAGAAATTCTATCTCTATCTCATCGTGGCGGTTACGGTGGCCATCCTGCTCTGCGTTTCGATCGTGATCGGACGGTTGCTGCTCCAGCGACGAAGAGCCGTGAAGGAGGACGATAAATTCCAGACCTCTAACACCGGCGAAACGACTCTCCCGAACGGCTTCACGGATGATATATCGGAAATCGATGCGGACATCGATCTGCAGACCCCACTTCCGGTGCCGAGCGTGTCGCGGAGCGACGTAAGTATCTTGCGTCAAACGCTCGAACTTGGAGCTGTCCAGCTCTGCCTTCGGGTTTTTTTTTCCGCACTAAAGCATTCTGTAAAAAGTCAACTATCTCAAACACGCTCAAGAGCGAAACGCAAGAATGTTTGCGATTGTTGTTAGACTCATTATTTTTGCGCTTTGCCACTCATTTCCCCTGTCGAACACGGAGGGCTGAAGAATTTGGTGTACCTTTTCGCTTTTGCCCGCAGAGCTACGGACCGTACACACCATCACCGGGGCCGTACGGCAACCTGGGTCCTTCGAACATTTCCCACACATCTACCACGATGCTGGTGCCACCGTGCTCGATGAACACCATCATGAGCACTTCGCAGCCCCCCGGCTATATGAGCGGCCCCATCAACATCATGCCATCACAGCTCGGTCCCAGCATAGGTAAGTGTTGTGAAACGGAAGCACCGTTCGGTTCACTGGAAAATGTCACAAGAAAGTTTGGGAAACCCCAAATTTGGGAGATTTGTTACTAAATGTTGGAAACTTATTGCCTAACTAGAATTAAATTAATTATGGCTATCAAACGGAATCCAATCCAATGGTGCATTTCCATATGTTACTTCCTGTCAATTTTCCTATGTTGTGAAACGGAAGCAGCATTGAGTTCACCGGAAAATTTATCACAGGAAAGTTTGAGAAATCCCAATTTTTGGAAAATTGATTCATATTTTCATCTTCTAAAATTGAATTAAAATGTAGTCATCGAAAGGAATGCAATCCAATGTTACCCATCTACTACTTCCTGTCAATGATATTATAATTTTGAAATAGTAACTCATAAGTAAAAGGTTTCTTAAGCAATGAATGCAGCGTATTTGGGTTCACCTACGCTCTGAAATATAATTGCCAAATATCTCTAATTGTTACCGTTTTATGGTAAAAATGAAAAATTTGAACATGTACTACAAAATAGTAGTAATTCAGCAACTCAACCCGTTTTATGTTTAATTTTAATCTCGGCCGTAGTTCTCTTGCAATCTGCAGTCTTAATTATCGATCGAAGTGTAGAGTGTGGCCGTTTGAAATTTAAGATTTCAGTACACTATTGCTTTATTTCTGAGCCGTATTTCCCATATCCATTAACGACTTTAGAATTCAATGTATTGAAATGTTACATCAACACGGCTATCCTTTCGCGGAAGCCATCAAGTCATGGCGCCAACCCCATGATCCCAGGAACAACGCAAACTTCGTTTCAAACGCTACAGAAAGTCTCCCCGTTCACCTCGAAAAAAGATTTTCAACAGCATTAATATTCAATGTTCACGACTGCGACTGTGAGGTGTTTGCAGAGAAAAAAGTTAAACAAAACATCCATTTTCCACCTGGCTTGCACGGCACAACATTGCAGGGAACCCTCTCCCTCGTCAGTCCATGGGACGATTGAGTCGAGAAACAATTTCATAGACATCCTGCCGACTGGCCTGGACCGGACCGGCCCGGCGCCAAAGAGATTAGAACTTTTCGACGAGTGTATCATCAGGTCCCAGCATGGTAAACTATTCGGCACCGGTGTGCGGCACAGTTGCTGCGAAATAAATTATGCACCATTTAAACCACCCTTGGTTAACGGGAAAACAAAAACCAAAATGCGAATGCGAATGCGAATTGCCATTTTGATGGTCTTTTGGACCGCTCGGTGGATGCGCGCTGAGAAACGGTTGAAACAAACTTCTTATCACTTTGCCAACAACTGCCGATCTCGACACAAAATCGTCTGCTTCCGGTATTTCGGAGTCATCATCTGACTCTCTCACGGCACTTTGAAACACCTTACGGTCGGTGGAGCAGCATAAGATGCGTTTGTTTGTGTTTGTACCCGTTGGCGTACCTTCGCTGGCCGCATAATAAAACGCCTGTTCTGGACTTTAATATCATCATCTTCCCGGAACACAGCTTCACGCTTGCCGCCTTTCTCCAGCTTCAACCGTTCTGCAATCTGGCCTTCTTCTCGTTTGAAGAAATTTGTGAAATTTTGGACCCTACCCCGGGGGCCTGCGTTGGTTCGCTTTTAGTCTGGCCTTCGTAATTAACTCCCGGCTCCGGCGTTAGGCGTTTCGTATTTTTCGACCATCTTTCACAGCTCATTTCGCGCGACCCGCTTTTTCCCGGGAGATCTCAAAATAACCATAAGCATCATCCGTCCGCACTCTCAAGGCGTGATACTTTAATTAGCCAAATTCATGCCCAATGCACACACAGCTGCTCTGGCGAAGCACCGGCGGCACATCTTCTCAACAGACACGTCGGCACGCCACTTTAAACCCCTTACTGAAGAAAGGAGTCTGATTGAAAAAAGCCACCCTCGATGCCGTCGAGGTCGGAGCAAATCCATTGTAGTTGGATAAGCACACGGCGCTGTTCCCCTTTCCGTGCTCCGCAAAGGAAGGGATGGTAAACAAACACCGGTGGCCGGTGTCCGCCGGAATAGAAAGTGACAAACTTCATTCCACTGATGCGGAAACCGAAAAGCGGGCCCCGCAGCTAATAAGATGCAAATTTAATGTTAATTTGCTGCTCACTCTGCCACCGCCGGTGACATTGTAGTACCAGTGCCTTCGTTGTCGTTAGGAGGAGTAGAAAAAAAACGTCCTTCGAACCTTCTTGGTAATTAACTGCCCTTTTCTGTCTGTCCTTCTCCGACCCCGACAGGTGCCATAAGAACACCGCTGGCAGCCATGACGACGCTGCCGAGGCCTCATCAGGCCCACGCGCAGCAGCTACCGCCCGGGTTCCTCGGTAGCATCGGCGGAGGCTCGGTGATCGGCACGCAAACGCTGCGGCGGCTGTCAAGCGATCACGACGGTAACACTCCGCGCAGCCTGAGCAGAGGAGCGACCAACGCCCAGTACTACTACGGATGACATTCGGTGCCGTCGCAGCCGGCACTGGTGGCAGCGTCCGGTCTGGTGGGGCCCGGACCAGGACCGGGCCCGGGTGCGTCGCACGCATCGTCCCATCCCGCCCAACAGCAGCAGCAAGCGCTACCGCCGCAGCACCATCTGCAACCTCAGTCCATCCTGAAGAACAAGGAACCAACGATCAGCGAGCTGGAAGATACCATCGTCATGTGTCCGCCCAATCGAACGTACTGTTTCTAGAACTACGGCATAATCCTGCTCAGGAAGCATCACACGACCACCACCACCACCACGACCACCGCCATGGCCGCGGCCGTCGCCGCCGCCAAGACGGCGGCGAGCCAGGACCTGGTGTATCTGTGAAGTTACACCGCTCGAGGTAGCTAATTAAACTTCAGTGACATTCGCCCGAACCGGCGGCACCGATCCGCGTGCGGATAAGCCAAGTGAGGGCGCGTGAATTCCACCGTCCTCCACGAGCCATTGGTCACTAGGGTCCTTTAGGTGTGCTTCTTCGGAAAGTCGTCCCGACCTCTTCCGACGACCAGCCAGCAGCCGAGCCACTCCGTACCTACAGATTGTGCAATACGAAATTAATGAGAAAGAAGGCCACCTTGACATGGAAGATGCAGGACATGGGCCCGCCGGGACTGGCCAAGGGTTCTCGCTCGATCAGCCCGAAGTGGCCGATCAGCTGCCGGTCGAGCACTAAACTGTAAGCTATAGACAAATATAAAACAATTGTTGTGTGCAATTCGAAACTGTTAATTAAAATCAAAAGTAACGAAACCATCCGTTTGTTGGCCGGGTGGCTAGGTGACTGTGTCTGTGTGTGTGTGTTTGTGTAAAATAATTAAACCAAAAAGCCAAAACCAAACGGAACGAAACGGAACGGAAAACGGAAGGCCCCGGGCAGGATAAAGCTGTAGAAAATCAAACTAGACAAACGATAGTGCGGGGAACGAGCGTGGAGCGTCAGGTATGGTGACGATAAGGTTCCGATCTGGGGTTTTGGGGGAGAGTTGTTTTCCATGAAGCCGTTTTATAGCAGTGCGACAAAGTTTTCAATATCAAGGCGACCACCGGCAACATGGCGGCGTGGACGGCGTTACTTACACGGCGTCGTCGCACGGATTTATATGTATCATAAAGTTTAGACGCTCACCAAGAGGGCCGCGCGCATGCAGACACGAAACACGTGACCACGTCCCACAACAAACCAAACACACGAGTTACGAGCACGTCACCGGCGGGGAACAAAATGCGCACCGTGGTCGCAGAATGCAAGAAAAAAACACCGAAGCAACCCGAAACACGAAAAACTGAAAAGTTCCTCCTTTCCGCCGGAGGTCGTCGTGGTCGTCGAAACTCGAACCACCACGAACCTGACAGCTGCCTGTCAGCGGCGAACGGGTTTCCGCCTCGGACACGGATTCTCCTGCGGAAGCTCGGTCCCCGGTTTTGGGTCAACTTTGAATTGGTAATCAGGGTGCTCACAAAACGTACCACGCCCGAGCGGCCTGCCGCTAGAGTAGTACGGAAATGAAAAGGAAAGCCCTCAAAAATCCATCGACTGCGACCACGTGTGGCCACGCACGCGTGTGCAATTCTCGGCGCAATAGAACATCGCCGTAGTGGCCACGCGATAGGAGTAGCACAAAGGATCCGAGGATTTGGCAAAGGTCCTCCCAATTCTTGTTACAGAAAGCGCATACGGTCTGGGTTCTGTTTTTTTTTGTATTCAAATCAGATCAGAATCAGCGTATTTGATCTGCGAATCTTCACCATTGATATGAGTTTTTGTAAGAAAATGGAAACAACCGTTGCTAAACCGTCGTCGTTGAATGGACGAGCTGGGCAGGCAGGATTGCAAAACCTCCTCAAATGGTCAGTACAAGGATTTTTTGGAACACTACTCGTTTACTTTTCCAAATTCGAAACGAACCGGTCGGTGTTGTGGCCACGTTAGATAAGCAGATCAGCGGATGGATACAAAGTTAATAGAATCGATACACTGAGATGGCGCAGAAAGTAAGACACATATTAGTAAGTCTAAAAGTAGCAAAATGCACCGAAAACGGGCGTGGCAGAAGGCAGCCGACAAGCATGACTAGAACATAAAGCAATGGTTGATACAGAACAGACAGTGCGGCTGGCTGAAGAAAGCGTAGCGAAACACACACAACAAAACGTTAGCGAAATTAAAACCCACGGCAAAAGAACGCGTTTTGGGTTGGAACTGAGGCAATTCTCCATCCGGAGTGGAACAAACTAGACGCGATAGTTAAGTTTATTTATTTATACCCGGACGAATATATATATATATTTTTCACCCTTCCAAAGGTAGTGAGAGCCAAACAGAAGCGCACGTCTTCACAAACCCTTTTTTCCCTTACATTGCTGCCAACACCTATGGAGTAAAACGGCGGTGGGGAAAAGCGTGACAAAACCGTGAACCTGTAAATAAAGTATTTTAATAAAATCGCTACACTTCCTTTTCTCTCGCACCGAACGGCGACCATGGCACGTCCCGAAGCCCTGAAGCGACCGGATCCGGATGCAATCATTGCACACAGCACACGACACGTAAGTAAGTTGCTTCAGGCACCGTCAGCAAATATTGGTGGTGGTGAATGATGTCCCAAATCTCAAAGAAAGCAATCAATTCGCACTTAAAATTAACAAACTGTGGAAAATTTAGATTTTTTTGTGTTCGTAATTCTTATCATTATCACTTTTTTTATTTCGTTTTTTTTTAAATTTAAACCTAATTTTAAAGAATTGTCAATACGTTAATCTTACTTCACTTCACCACTTCATGGCGCACTTCTTCAGAAGTGCTTTTTCATTTTTTTTTCGAAACGAAACGATATGATACGATCGACTTTTGGAATCGTTTCTAATCTTTGCGAATTCTGCTAGCGGCCGGCAAAAAACGTACTGCAAAGCCTTTCGGGTTCCTTGAATGCTGCCACTTCTTTCGGCATGCCACCATGTTTTCGACCCTCAAAATGGAAACAGTCATCAGTCATCGGATCGGCAGCGCTATTCGTAGCTTCGGAACGAATTCATTCACAGATGCCTTGGGGTGGGGAAACGTTCAACTCACTGCAACTCATTTATTCGTAAACCGATAGTAAAAGTATAACCACGAAATGTGGATCGAAAACCCTAGAAAGTGCTTCATCGATTGCAACGGCGACAAAAAAAACGAAATCATCGCCTTCCGACGACGACATCAGGTCACTCGTTGCTGCTGCTGATGGTAGCCGCCGTCCGTCGCCATCTATTTGCTCTAGTTGATGAGCACTTTTTTCAGATTTTCCACCAACACGACCACGTCCTGTTCGCTGACGGCCCGGCCGCCTCCCTGCAGCCCAGCGTTCATGCTGTCGATGGTGGCCTGCAGGAAATCGCGCACTCCGTTCGAGACGACGGTGGTGATCGTGTTCCGGAAGATGGTCGTGATGACGCTGACGAAAATGTTGAGCAGCCAGTCGACGAGAATGTTGCCACGGAAGCGGATGTTTAGATTGCTGCAAACAAGCGAACGGAAGAGGTTAAAACGAGCGATCAAAGTGCGCGCAGAAAACAGGGAAAGCAACGAAGCAACGACGAATAAGCGACATCAATCCGGAAAAGCGCCACGCAGCAGGCGAACGTTGCCGTGTCGCCCGGATGGTCGCCCGTCATCGAGTGCCGTCGAGTAATGTCAATCGTGATTCTGATGACGAGTTGATGGCTCTCCACATGATCGCAGCCGACGCAGCGTAATTGTTCCTTGTCGTTTGTCACCGAATTTGCAAGAAGTGGCAGGGACATAAAAAGAAGAGGGAGTCCACTCGAATTGACAGCAGAACAAAACGATAGACTAAAAACACTAAAAAAACAATCATTTCCAACCCACGATGAATCTTAGTTCGCAAAACAGTGTTATCCGGCAACGATCGGCGTGCATAAACCTGTAACCCCCGAAGTGGCCGAAGCTTCACCCAACGAGAAGGTTCATGGTCAACATGATGATGCCGAAGGTGATTGTCACGATTTTGCGACCTCCCCATTCACTGCATTAGCTTTATCATGCACAAAAATCGCGAAACTTTTCTCGTCGTTTCTTAAAACGCTTGACCCGCCCAGCATATCCGCTGGATGATGTTGCGTCGTTGTTTTATTCTTCGCACGAGATATCAATGATGTTCCTGCTGTCCATTCGAGCTGACGCCGATGGTTAGCACTGTTGCGACCGACGCATGGCAGTGATGAAAATTTATGAGGAAAAATTTGGTGCCAACTTAGGAAGTGAAATTCGGTGGAATCCTGGTACCGGTCGGTGCGAAGGGTCAAACTTTGCTACCCGGTATCGCTCGATCGGTTCGACTTAAATGCTGCAAAGCAAACCGGGACTGTGCCCAAGAAGACAATGAAAAATAAATAAACCTGAACGATAAAACGAAACTTCGGAGATAATATCCGCTCCAGAGCGTCTGAAGCGTGATTTCAAGCGGACCGAAAGCTGTGCCCGGTGGTCCTGCCACGTGATTTCGCTTGCTGATAACTTCGCAACTTTTCTGGGCCGAATGTAGCGAGTATATTCCCTACAAACGGCGACGGTCAATCTGGAGAACACGTGGTGCACTGCTTAAATTTTCCCAAAAATCAAAAAGTCCTTTTAAAGACTTCTACCACTAATCTAAACTAATAATCTAACGATCAGTTTGAAGTTGTAGACGAATGTTTCCGATTGTGTTGGGCTACTTGCAAACATGACTAGCGCCGGTGCCTACACTTGATTTGGCAATTACTCAACATGCGTCGCACGCACCACATTTATCAACGCTCAATTGATTCGACTTCAACCGGCCGGTCAATTTATGTCACAGCAACGGAGAGCTAAACCAAAACAAAAGAACGAAACATGCTTCAACAGTTTCAATGAAATATCGAATTTAAAGCAACTACCACCGTCGAAGCACATCGCTTCCCGTGTGGTCCGTTTCTCCGGCTCCCCACCCAGCGTTCCCGCCCAGGTCACGCATCCCTACGCATCCCTACTGCGAGACACGGATTTTAATGCGCTGCGGATCGGATCACAAACCGACCGGTGCTCCGCTGTCTCTGTTCGGCCCATTTGTGGTCGGTACTTTAAGCGTACTATTTGTGAGCGTGAATATTTCACACCCCACATAATGACTGTCCGAACCAATTGACCGCAGGATAAGCGCAGCACGTTACGAGCGCCACAGCAGGTCCGTGGCAGGCATCCAGTCGGCGTGTGAATTATTGGCCTGGTTTACGAGCGGAATTCATCCATCAACATTAAAGTGCCCCACCAGATGCTTCCGTAACAATTAGCGCAGCAAAGGACATCGGGCGTTTGATGGAAAAATAGAGGTTTTCTATACGAAGCGAAGCTGTATGGCACGGGTTTTTCTCGATTTTTGTTGAATGTTTGTATTTTCCATTTATAAATTACACAAAGCCGCGCACGGCCCGCTGGATGGTGCTGGGGTAATTGCTGAAGCCATTATCGTTTCTGCAAACGGTGCGGAGCTCTTTTCAAATCGCTGGCGGTAATCATTTCGACGACAGGGAAATGTCATCAAAGTAGAACCGCCAAACGATTGATGCGTGATTCACGATTCCTGCTGCGAATGCCAGCTATTGAATGCGAGCGAAATGCGAGGAAGCTCCATTAGGCATTAGTAATTTGATTGTTACCGATTACGATCGCACATTTATTCCTCCGAGATGCCCGACTGGGGAGTTAGGAATGTTGGCTTACAGCATCCAGGTCCCCATGTTGGTCGCCTTGGAATCGCAACCGGTGCCTAAAGCCACATCGCAATGATGTTTATCTAACTAGTTTCGTGCTCCTATTTGTTTTCGCTCCCGGCGCTGAGGGAGTGCCAGGACCAGGTTGACTGTTGCTTCCCGCGAACCCAAATGCTTCGTTTCTTAAACAGTTTGCTCACATTAGTTCTGCACCTTACAAAAATCGAAACGGTTTAACTAAGACAGAGTTTACATCCATGACTGGAAACTGTGTTTATAAAGCGTGCAAGACAATAAAAATGATTTCATCGACCTTGTGACCCATTTTAGGAGTAAAAGCAAATTAAAACAACGTCAGGCTATTCGGAAAATGCCGACAGTCACCGATCGAGCGTTAGCGAAATGTTCCTTCCACCTGAGAACGATGGGATCATATAATCGTAATTCTCTATTACGATTGACTGCCCTGAAACAGTGCCCTGAGTTTCGTTTATTGTGCTGCATCGTTCGTACTTTGAAATCACACGGAAATCGTGTACGATGCTGAACATCTCGCTCTCGATAACGTCATGAAAAATCGGGCTTCCTGTTCGCTCGAAATTGATATTGGTTTTTCCTGTAACGCAAAATCGAACAGAATATGGGTCGTACCGGTTAGGAAGCAAACTCCATCATCACCCCACGAAGAAAGCTTCTCGATGTTTACACTGACTTCAAGTTGATATGCACATGTTAATACCTAAAAAGCAGCAGGAATCAACAGCCACCGCAAGTGAGTTTTCGGTTCATAATTTCCGCTTTTAGGTGTCACTTGGCCAAGACCAATAACCACAGGCAAATGGAATCATATTTCCTCTGAAGAGTGCCAAAGACAAATGCTCCCACCAAAACCGTGGAGGAGCAGAACAGAAAAAGCCGCAGATAATTGAATTGTAATCTTACACCAAGTATTCCCATTTCACTTGAAACTTTGCTACCGCGCGTATGTGTGGGGCGTAAATAAACTTCACGCTCATAATTAAATGCTCCGCTGGCTCCGGAGCCCTCCCGCCGAGCTGAACTTTTGCTACTTCAGTGTTTAACCCACTGAGTGTTCGCCAGCGCATCCCTCGAACTTATTTGCGGAAAGCTTCACCACCATCACCACCGGTGGTGAGCATCAAAAGGGAGCTGAGGACGGACGACGGCAGCGGTAAAAGAAAGGAAAGGAACACTTACCCCATGTTGGTGAGCCGGAAGTCCTGCATCCAGATGTGGAAATCCGTCAGATCGATGATGAACTCGCTGGCGAACGTCATCGTAGCGACGTCGACGTCAACGAATCCGCTCGGACCCAGGTCCATGATGTGTGCCGAGTAGGCGTAGGTGAACTGGAGGATTGTTTCCGTTTTTTTTTTTGCAGTCCGGATGGCGGATTCCGAAAGACGAAAGAGAAAGAGCAAGTCCTGTGTATTAAGCAGCCTCGAACGAGCTTTGCCAGCAGCCAGTTCCCGTTCCTCCCCCAGAAGCAGCCCACGAAAACTTTTCCATCGGAAAACTCGTCGGGACAAAAATGGCTTAACGAATCTTCGCGCTCCCCACCACACACTGGCCCCCCCGGACCCGGCTCGACCACGAATATGCCGAATGCCGTTCTTCGGCGAAGTAATTGCCCTACCAACCCTACCCTACCCTACGGATGTGTTTGTCTCAATGGCTGGCTCCGTCGGCCAGAGGAAAAGCCAGAAAATGAAGACTCGCCCGCTGCCAACCCTTGCCAACACTCTCCGCAGCTCGTAGCTCGGAAAAATATAATCCACTCCAAGCTGCTCCAAACTCCTTCGAAAGGTAACTTTTCGCCGTCGCCGGCTTTCACGGCAAAGTGGCCGGCAGAGTCTGGCACACCTTCCACCACGCCGTATCTTGCGCCGTGGATCGGATTTTAATGGCCTTATGGATATGGGCCCCCCCTGCTCACAGGGTGGGGGTTGTTACAGGGTGCAGGGTCCTTCACACCACGTGGCTCACGAAAATGGAGCTCGCAGCAGACGTCTTCGAGTGCGACTAACTGCCATTCGTGGCGGTGGCTTCCGGTAATGTCGCCGTGGCTCTGGTGACAGCAACCCTCCTCCCCCGCTCCACCGACAAGAAGTGGGAAAGTGGGAAATTAAATGCGACTTGTTCACGGTATCGCAAATCTGGGGTAATAAATTTTCAAGTATTTTTAATCACACCCACCGAACCAGCGAAGATTTCGGAGTCTTTGGCCGGCTTCCGGGGGAAGGGGGTGACGGGACCGGAGGCGAACATAGAGCTTGATGGCTCCTTGGAGGGCACGGAGCATACGGACACTTACGCTCCAAGTGTCACCGCAGCCGGCAGCCAGCTACGAAGCTACGCTCCCTCGCCGACGCGAATATATTCATCAGCACGCACGCACGCCAAGGACGCGCGGCGCCAACGCTCGGCGCAAGTCGTTAAAATGATAAATTTAGACAAATTTGTTTTCCTGCACATTCGCGTGTACCTCATCTAACGGCCATCCGGGGCGAGATAACCGCACACCTGGCGGCGGCGAAGAGCGAACGGACGATGAAGTGCCCGACAAATACCCCGTATCCGTCTCCAGTTTCTTCAGCCGAGCCCCCCCGGGGGGGGGGGGGGGGGGGGGGGGGGGGGGTGTCGATCGCCTTAAACGCAAACACACCGCAAGAATTTCGCCAACCGTAATCTGACAGCGAGGCGTACGCACCTCGAACTGTCGCCGGCATTTGACGAACTCTCGCACGTTTCTGTGGCTCCGCGGCTCAGGATGACTCAATTGGCGACCCGCAGGCGGACGCAAGCGGTGGCGCTTGTGTTGAATAAATCACCAGGACCTTCCCCCCCCGGGGTCCTGAAGCGGTGCGTCTTCAACGGCTTGCCCCTAGAGAGCTTACCAGAAGCCAGCGGTCCTGGCGGCCATTTGACGATCACTCTGCTGCCTTGCGGGGACGAATAATTTTGGGGGTTTTTGAATAATTCATCCGGAGCGTGCAGCAGAATGCCGCAGCTGCCACCTGGCCGCGGGAGGGGGTTAACGAGCCACGGGCCAAAAGTGTGTGCCAGCAACACACATCCGTTGCCGAGTGCGCCGAGTGCCAATAATAAAACTCATTTCACGCTCCTTGGAAGCCACAAGGTTCCGAGGTTCCATTTCCGCGTCAGGTTCGGGAAGGTGCTATAATCACCCTCACCAGGAACAACCGAGTCGAGTCGTATCCTCGATTGACAGTTACTCGGTGCAGGCCAGCCAGCTCTTCCTAAGTACAACAAATTTTCCTTATGGAGGTCCCATGTACTTACGCCCAGTTGACGGATGTTGCCACCGACGGTCACGCGCAGCAGTTGGCGATCGTAGTGCATCATGGCGTTCCCGTCGCGCCCCACGCTGTGGATCGTGTGGAAGACGCCGTTCGTGAGGGCCAGCTCGCCGTGGTAGGTGATCAGAATGGGGCGCTGCAAAGAACCGAAAGCGTTAGAAACATAGGACTACACGTCCTTCGGGTCCTGCGGGCCTACATACGTGCTCGAATCCTTCCACGATATCGGGCAGCGCCATGGGAACGAGATTCTGGTTCATCCACGGTCCCACCTGGATCATAATCACGTCGACGTAACTGTTCATGTTGGCGGACGTCGGTGTGTTGCGTTGCCTGTGGTGAGTGATGGAAGCTCATTACTGTCTCTCGCTACGGCATCCCAGGCATGGCGAATCTCAGCACCGCACCGGGACACGTTTCGGTTGCGGCAGCTTTAGCTCAGCTTTAAGCGCAAGCCTTCCCCGGTACAGCATCAGGTGTTGGGCCATGAAAGTTACCCCAAAACTTGTACCCGGCGTTTCCCATTATTTAGCCCCAACGTCGAACTTTATGCACGCAACATAACGTCCCATAAAATATACGGTCAAAACACGAAAGAATGGTTGACTCCCCCCCCACAGCGGGGGATGCTCGTATCTCTTCGCAACCATATTCTAAAGGGACGAACAAATCATGGCGATTGAATGGAGCCCGCTGCACCGTTGAGCACTTCACCAATTCTTTGATCTCTGAAAGTTTCCATATTTCGAAGCCCATATTCGCCCGGCTGGACAGTGAAAATTTTTGGGCCAATAAATATCCGAACCGGATCCGAACCGGTTCGGATCGGTACAGCGCCTCGGGTTACATTTCGCATCGCAAAAATCCAGATCCAACGGGGCGTGCTTTGTGCAGCACATTTGCCACCGTCCCCGAGTACATCATTCACCCCTTTTGCCCCGTTATCGGTGGGGCGGGCTTTGGATCCAAAAACTCAAAGTTCAATCATTAACAGCCGGTGTGTAGGAACTGACGCACGGAGTCAGGCCAACCGAGGGGGGTGGGGGGATCGATGCCGTAAATCCGTTGTCATAGATTACGTCCAGCCCAACACCACGTAACCCCACCACCGGTGGGACCGGAGAGGCCACCCAACAAAGGCTCGTTTTGGGCTCGGCTTATCGGTTTTAATTAATCTAAGTGCGCTGTTCGCACAGAGGTGTTGAGCGGGGTCTCAACTGGGCCTCCCGGTCAATCGGGCTGTGGTGCCATTTCCGGTACTATTCTGCGCCACGAATGTAACACACTTCATTTACGCCTTAATGAACTCCAGTTTTAATCAAAACAGTAAACTACTCGCTTTAGGTGGAGCTTAAACCAAAAATGTTTGCTCTCTTTTCCGTGGCAGCTTCCTGGTTTGGGTTCTTGGCTAGTTTTCTCGGTGAGCTGGACATTCCGATGGAGATATTCTATTCTCCAGCGCCGTATTACCGGCTATTGGGACTGTCTGAGCATTGAAACTGAACTTACGTTTCATCCTCGATCTCGGTACCGACCGCACCGACCAACGCCAGGACGCACACGAGCCCGAAGGCAGCCACCGAAAGGACACGCATTTCTGGCACGAAACCTTGACACACTCCTTGACAACTAACCACTGCTGGAGAAGAGTTTACCAAGATGCCCAACACTGCCCCCTGTACTGAAACCGTTCCAAGACGTTCGAGCCATCTTTTATAGTGGAACTTGGGAGTGGAACCTGGGAGCTGCCGTGATAAGATTTCCCAAGCATTCGGGGCCCTCAATGGCCGTTCGTTTGCTGCAGCTCGATAAGATTACCCGCTGATATCGGGGCAACCGTGCAAACCTTGGACCTCCTGGGAATAACTTTATCGTCCAGCTCGCGAACCGTAATCGCTCGCCCCGTGATTAGCTGCGCTAGATTACGCAGATTACGAATCAAAACAATTGGCAAACGGTAGAGCCAAACCCGGAGCACCGAAGTGGAACGCTACCGTTCACCGTGTTGTTATCTGGCTACGACCCGAAGCCCAAATCAAAACACCTGCTTCCACTCGACCAGCCCGATAACCGACTAGCCTTATCCCAGCGGTTGGTTCAGCGGTGGGCCCAGCAAAGTTGGATGGTGGAACTTCGGAACATCTATCATCGTACGCGAAAACTCATCCGAACATCGCGTGGTCAGTAGAGTTGGGCGCTGCGCAGTCAGGACACCGAACACTGCACACGAGCATCGTTGCGGTGTCGCCAGGGGTCTGTGATTGGAAAAGTTCGGCACCATGCTACAAACCCCAAAACTACGCCCAACTCTCCGGCACCGACATGGCGCTTTAAAGTCCCCCGAGGCGGTGGCACAAAGAATTACTTTCGTAGAATTGAAAACTTCACCAGAAACCCGATCCGCGGGAAGTGCCCAGCGTAATCTCCAGACCAAGAAGGTTTAAGGACGATGGCGACAGCGACGGCTCGGTTCGGACTGGTTCGAGCTGTCAACGCTAAGAAGGTGTTTTCGGACCACCCTTACGCTATTAACACAAATTATGAATATTAAAAAAAGGGATCCAGACAGCGTTCCCCGAGGTACTGTCGGTCTCATTAAAAATGGCAGTGCCCGGCGAACTGTCGACGGTGCGCCGTAACGAGATCGCCAAAGCCACCGCAGTGTAATGATCCAACGTGGCCACGGGCCGTGTAGCCCGTAGGCCGTGAAACCGATCCCAACGAATTGGCCGGACGCTAGAGTGCCTCGGTCCCGGTGGCTCCCGTCCAGAGCGCGGTCGAGTAAAAGCTGTTAGTGGTATTAGTTTTTCTTTTTGTCCTGTCTTTATTTTAATCTGCATTCGAGGACATTCGAGGACGGGATGAACTTCTTGGACGACCGCGTGTAAAAATGGGACCGACTCTTGGCCCACACCGCCCTGTGGTCCGGGTGATTCTAACAGGTACTTTGGTCCGCTCCGGCCAGGGGCTAGGAGCGCGCTAGAGGCATTCGGCTCGGTGGTCAAGTGATTTCCCTGGTCGCACCCCGCACCGTGCCGTTGACACCGGCCACGGAATTTAATATAGGTAAACTGATAAAAATGATAATAAATTTACTTTCTAATCTTTATTAATGTTCGGAGTTTCGCTGTGGCGTGCAGCTTCCGTGGGGCAGCCCTGGGAACCGATCGTGCGCCCGGACCGACCGTTGTGCGAAATCTGACCACGGACCGACCGACGGACCGGTCAGGGATAGCGTAGGGATCCAAGGCATCCCCAAACGCGGCCAACCGCGGCCCCGTTCGATTCGAGTTCGTTTCAGTATTTATTTAACGCTTTCGCTGGAAAAGTGCATCCGAGGGGCAGACACGGGCACTGGGCGAACAATTCCACGTGTTCCGTACGCGAGCATAATTTCGCAAAAAATCGATTTTTTTCGATTACTAGGTGGCTGCCCGTGGCAAAATTGTGCACCCCAATATCGGGTCAGTTGGCTGTTTTTTTATTCATCACTTCACCACCACCACCACCGGCAGAAGCCAGACTCCCAACTTTCGGAGAAGTTCCGACGGACGTAGAAGCGAAACTTCTGGCCCCGAACAAAATGCATTAATAAAAAGAATTATCGGTGAACCGTTGTCGAATTTCCTCGAGACCCAATGAACCGGTGAACCCCGATGGCCCCGAGTCGGATTGTGCCCAGGGCGGCTGTAACAGATCCGATATAATACGTTTTTCACTCCTACTCTCTCCGGGTAGCTGCTATCGGGTGGCGCGGAAAAACATTCACAGCCACCGTCGAATCATTTCCCGGAACCCTCAAGCTCCGGCGGCGAGTCATTTTTTGGTTATTATCGTGCTTGCTCTCGGTGTTTCAATATTATTTCCATGCGCCGGTGTATCAAGATAGGCCGATATGTTTAACCCTTAAACAAAACACTGAAAGGATCGCTTTTCTTTTCGCGAATTGTAGTTCATTCTTCAGCAACGAAAAACAGACACAAACAGAGCCGTATTGTGTTACTGAAATTCGAAAAATTGCGGCCAGTAAACTGTTTTGGCAATGGATCAACGGGGCTTGCAACATTTGTCACCACAACGCGTAAACCAAATCCCATTCGGTTGATCTTACGCAGCAAAAGAGGAGCAAGGGGACAAAGCAACAATTACCGTCGCATGTACCAACCGCCCTAAAGTCGCTTGCTCACGCCCAGATGGTAGTATTGTTGTTGAAGAGTAAGGACACTTTATGGTCCTATATCTGGCGGCCCGCACGATGCTGGTAATGCCGGATGATTCCTTTGCCCGTGGCAAATACCATAAATGCAAACGATGGTCTTCAAATCTATTGTGAAGAAGCGTTCCTTCGTCTATCGGCAGCAACCACGAACGACTGACCGGGCGGGTTCCAGCGATCATAAAAAATCCATGAAACTGGCGGGCATTCGAAGCCGCGGCAACGGCGACGGCAACCGCTCTGGCCGAACGGACCTCACCACTACAGCTACCATCAATTAAAATTGATTAAGATTAATTGAGGTCCCGCATACTCCCGTGCTGTGCACTCATGCGAATGCGCTGCCGAACACCGGCTACGGCCACGCGCGGCCAACATAAACCCTCTGCAACGGCAACGGAGAGATCACAAACACAGGCACATGATCGCGCATTTATGTCCGTTACGGAATCTTACTTTTCACAGGTTGTACCTCTTCTTTTCGGGGCCTCCACCCCCGGCAGAGCCGATCCCAGCCTGCAATCCCTTGCATCATCCGCCGCCATTGCGACATGGCAGAGACGCTGAGGTCGGTCGCTTCTTAGCCCTTTTCCGATTTGTTTTTCTGTCCAACACTCCCCGTGAAGCGGTGCTCAACTACTTTGTTGACTCCGGTTTGTTGTTTTCTCTCCCGACGATGGTCGGGTGGTTTTCTCGGGCGATGGTCAAAAATTATTTTGAGAAACGAATTAGTACCGAAATGATGCGCAGTTGTGGTTTGACAACAAATTAATATTTGTGCTAGAGACCATGTAAAACGCCCTTAAGACAGCGACCTGCTAAAGGTTCCAAAGATCTCCGAAAGTCTTATATGTTGTCATCTTTAGTAGATAGTTTTTACAAGGCTGTAGCCCAGTGGAGTCATTACACAAGCCGGCTTCTTATATATTAGACCATATGTAGACCTTCCACAAGAATTACACTTTAAAATGTATTTTTACTATAATAACCGCTGTGACACATTTTGTGTGGGCCGTTTTTTTCGTTTTTATCGAGGCGTTCACTTAATTGATACTACATTAGAAAATTATTCAAAAACGGCATTCTATACCATAAATAAATCTTGTTCATTTGCAAAAATCGACTGACAAATAGCGAAGTTATTTAACATTTAAATAGTATGGGTCGTGATGGAACACCCTTTACATGTCTAAACCTCTAAAGGTTCGGCAAAAGGTCGGCTAATGTTCCAAGCGTTCGAAATAGAGCTGCTTACAAACCGGTGGATAGCCAATACTTCAATCACTATTTATGTGGCATTCGAACTCCATTGAAACCATTCACGAAACCCGCCCATCTAGTATTAAAATGTTGTTTCAAAATGCTTTTAAGAATGTTTCAAAATCTCTCCAAAAGTAAACAACGTCGAACGGAAAACTAGAAACAAATAACGGGTCGAGAAATACCCGAGATTCTACTCCGATAGAATTATCCAATGAAATGACGAAAATGTTGATGAATTGACCGAGAAAGGACATTTCACAGGATATAGTATTTATTTCCCGCAAGCAAGTTTAACGTTACGCCGCCATAATTTCTACACTGCCATTTTCACATGGCTTCCACGTAGCTCTGTTGTAGATTCCCCGGCTAGAAAACATATTATTACGAACATTTTTGGATTTCACAATGTTTTACTTTGTAATTCTATCTCCACTGCATCGGATGAAGGCAAACACCCATTGCCACAGCAACATCGGCCAAAAATTGACATACCGCTCCGAGTGTCGCCTGACGACCGCCCGAAATCGGCAACTTGAAGACCACACCGCGTTGGCACATTAGTGCTTCGGCCACGGTACCAGCCGCGTTGCCTGAATCACCGGAATGGCACACATGTGCACTGACGAGAACTATTCCTCTAGAAAACCGAGATTGGAACGAGATTTTCGTGAAGAGTTGCTCGTCCGCCGTTCTCGTCAACGCTCGCTTCCCGCTAGCCGACACCGAATGGGGAAACATCCGCAAAAAAGCACGGAACCGAATAAACAAATCAACTCGTACATCATCTATCATCATCGTCATCATCAACATCGTCAGCCGCTTTGGCGGTGGCAGAACCGACCGCGCATTGGATTGCACTAGCGCAATCACTATGCTCCGGAGCGCGCGAACTTCTATTCCCACGCTCAACCTTCGGGCAGCCTTCGGGGAGTTATTCCCGGCGTCATCCTATTTCATGCTCGTGGCGACCGGGCTCCGGTGTGTGATGCCGCCGTTCGCCGTGTGGATAACACGACCCACTTCCAGCCCGTTGACAACCTGATGCGCTCCACTTCTGCATCGCCACTGGTTTATTCAGGGGCTTTAAATTTATGAAAATGCACACACGAACCATGGCGTCTCGCCGCGGAGCTTCACACTTCCGGGTGCAGCCGGTCCCGGTGCCGACACGGGGCGTATCATCACACCGCCGCGAGCACGACGGGAAGCCGACACTCTGGCTGCAGGCCGAGCACCATGGCAGCGCAGGTTACCTCACGTGTCCGTCAACGGGAAGCGCTGCTGACAGCTGCTGTTGCTGCTGCTGCTAGATTTCGGAGCTTCACCGAGTCTGACTTTCCAATCTGCCGAAGTGCCCACAAGCGCGCTGCGACCGTGCCGCGCCGACTTCCTCGTTGATTTGCTTTTATCGAAACAAACCACGGTTTCAGTGGAAGTTTTGTGACAAATTTCCGGCTGGTCGGGACGCGCTAAAGGTGCGACAGGTACCAACCGAAACCGCCATCGGGCCAATGTAGTCCTTGGCCGGCGTCCTTGGCGTCGGCGATGCAAATGAAGCAGCCATAACGACCGTCGTGACAACCGAATTTCGGAAACTTTCGGTTGCCGCCGGTGGTTGCGGGAGGGGCGCCGAAAAAGTTTGAAGTTAGTCGTGGCCCGGGACCCACAAGTCTGTTTCCGTTTCCGGTGTGCGTTGGCTGGCTGGCAAAATATCGCCCCAAACTGTACTAATTATATTTAGATATCGTTCGCCAGTTCCGCGTTGCGCTTTCGCCATTTCGGTCCAAAACAAAAACAACGAAATAAATTACCCTCCCGTTCCGTCGTCGTCGGCAGTAGACTTGCAGACCCGTTTCTGTGCACTTTACTGTTTGTCGGGAGTGTTCGGAATAGTTGTGAGTTGGGAAAATGTTGCCTTGGAGCCACCAAAACTAACCCCCATCATAACGTCGTGCAGAACGTAAGAAGCCGAAGCGCATTACCATTTTGACCCTCGATTAAACCCCAATTAATCTGGACACCGTGCGAAAGAGTAACGTGCCGTATTTTATCCTGTATAAGTGGCACTTTTTGTCCGCCTTTTTTTTGAGTTCTTTCTTGTACTCGAAGCAAACTTGTCGACTGGTAGGCAAGTTGGATTTTCTCAACCTCAATAACCGTTAACGAATGTATTTATTGACAACCTTCTTAGTGGTGGTTAATGCTACTTTTACGCTTAATTTTATGTTGCGATTATCTGTAACGCAAAATGATTTCGAAGTTTAAACGCATGTCTTACACAGCTGATATAGCAGTCTTAAGATATCGGTAAATAGTAAATAGAACTAGTATTGTAGTTCGTAGATAGTATGGAAGTTGTTGTTAAGTGTTTCGAAAAGCCAGGAATTTCAATTAATCTGGATGAGACTGCCGATGAGGCAATTTAAAAAGAACCAGACATCCACATGTTGATGATGTAACTGAGACCTTCGGTAACCTTGTTCGGTTGACGTTGGTAACCTTGAAGTAAGTTTCTCTTCTTTTTCGGGAACAACCGCTGAGCGGTCTTACCAAGGCCAGCTGCGTGACAGTGTCGAGTGTTACCGCCTGCTCTATCATCGGGGGTTTGAAGTAAGTTTTAAAAGGGTATAATTTATGTAAATTTACTTTTCCAAGATTTTTCCAAATCCAAAACTCCGGATGCAACTTATACAAGATAAAATATGATTAATAAATAAAATAAATATAAATTAAATTTAACTAAAAATGTATTATTTCTTTACTATCGTTGCTTCGCGGTTTGAAAGGGAAAGCGGATTCGATTCTACCAAGTGAAGACAGCCAACACTTTCAGGTAATGACTGTTGAAAAATATGAAAAAAAAATCACTAATCCTATCACAAGTGTTGTAATCTAAACTTTAGCAAACAGTTACGACAACAGAAACAGCTTTCAAAATGATCTAAATCGATAAACCACAGATGTTTTACTACAGAGGAACGATAAATTTACCCATAAAATATCGAAAAGGTGTAGCATATGCGGAATGCCAAGAAACTTAATATGGTTTGTTTTTAACTAGCACCATAAGTCCTAGTAAAACACGAGGATACCTCACGCATGGCATAATGTTAGTTCGTTCGAGCAAACGACAAACGTTGTACAATTTTAAGCATCCGAACATAAAACATTGCTTCGAACAGCCTGAACTGAACTGCATGCACTGAAAATTTTAAAATACGATGAAACTACAAACCATCAGCTTGAGGAGCGCTTCGATGAAAAATCTCAAACATTCAGCTCGAGCGATTGTAAATTGTAATTACAAAGTTTGCACTCACCGCTCACAGGGTGACCATCGAAAGGGGGTGAACTTGATCGCTTGGTGGCGATGATTGGTGGCAAAGAGTGTCGCAACTGCTACCAAAACCACAACTTAAAACACAACATCGACTACACAGCACGGACCGAGCCGATCCCAGACCGGCCACCAAGTGAACCGAGGTGGCTCCGGCAGACAAGGAACGGGTGTGTATCTGCTCATTGAACTACATCGAATTCAACTTTTAGGAAGTTTCACTGGGAGCAATGCTTTTAAAAGTTCATCCTCTGGAGCCAATCCTGTAAAGTAGCCCGTTTCTTGCCTGGCCAGACACGAGAAGACCATTCGTACGACGCTGCTCACTAGTCGTTAGGTTAGGCAAATAATGGCGCTGCACACAGCAAGGGGATCCGTAAACGGACGAGTGTCTCCGCATGCAACATCGATTCATCATCTCGTCAGCTGCAAAAGTGTTCCCCCTTTCCTCGGTGCTCGTTTATTTATGGACATCGCAAAGTACCACAGTGACGGTAGCCATGAGTTTGCCAATTACCTTATCAGAGTCGAAACCGACCAAATATTGCCTCAGTACAATATCGTGCCTCGATGGTGTACCTAGACCCCCATTGATGTATCGGCTTAATGATGACGTTCGAGCTGGGTGCAAGGATACGTCGGAACGTACCCCAATGGGGGGAAGTGGAGCAGTAGACTTACCTTCCCACACTCGTGGTCGGAATGGGCAGATATGGCGTGGTGTGTTACTTCAGCAAAGAAAAACAACCCTCCTCTGTCCACTGAGGTTCACAGTCGTCAGCAGTTACGATGGCGCAGAGCAGCAGAGTTTCCCATGCCGTAATGATGCACCGGGCGTCTCTCGTGCTTGATTTATGAGTCTGCCAGCCAGCGTTTCGTGCAGTCAATGAAAAATGGCGAATGCACCCGGGTGTGCTCGATAAACATGAATACTTTATGATGGATGTGCATAAGGCCGTACTCGGTTGCCGCTCCGTCTTACTGTGGGCCAGTAGCAGCTTTCCCTACCGGCACGACGGCAACTTGCCGTAGCGTCGGGGTGATGACAACTGAACCACAGCGTACCGACCACCCACTTTTTGTGAACTGCTTTTTTATTGTAATTGCTCAAGTAATGTTACTTCTTCCTTTCGCTCCTGGGCCCGTCCGAGAAAGCTGCACAAAAGTAAGAAATCAGCGTCGGGTAGTCGGCTACCGGAGTTGCCGGAGCCAATTTCTACATTCTTCACTCCATCGACGCGCCGTTGTGAGCGGAAGAGTCAGACACGGCAGAGTCGACCAGCCAGTGCCCGTAGCTCATGACAGCCCACCCATCGAATCCCCGGAGCTCCGCTCTGCCGATGACGATGAAGAGGATGTGGTAAAAATGCCACATCCCGTTGTTGAGCTGATCGGTGCTTTATTCCGTCGAAAAATCTTTTCTCATATTTTCCTTTTTGGACCCCAGCGACGAGCTCGGTCTAGCCCGGATCAACGTTTGATGCTTCAACGGAACACACGGCGTCCACGTCGGGACGGCACGAAGGCAGCAAAAGGCGAAGGCTGGCGGGCCAAAGTTTCCGATTTCAACATGAAAGCCCTCAGCAGCAGCGAACCGGAGCGCTCGTCTTAACTGACGATGATCGACGGTCTTTTGGGGAAAGAGCTGCCGAATGCTCGGCAGAGCCAGCGAAAGAATGAAGACCACCGAAAATCATTAGTTGTGCAAGCATTGCACCCGCCCTCACGGCTCCCCGGCACCGACCCCCCAAGGCGTCCGCCCGGTGTGGTTTTCTTGTGGATTCTTCGCTCGGCCCCTGATTTGCCTTCGGATTGGCGAGCGAAACTTTTCGATCTCGAAACACTGATAATTCGATCCGAGTGATTGCCTCGAGACTGGTTGATTATGGTGCTGGTGGTGGCCATCCTGCCAAGAAGTTGCGCCAACCAGTTGCCGGGTGTTCGTTAACTTCCTCAAAAGACGTAAAGTTTGCAGCGGGTCTGGGAGACCCGTAGATGACCACCAGGCCACGAAGCAGTTGTGCCAAGTTTGACAACTCAATTCTTTACATAATGGCCGTTTGAACGGTTGATTAATGTGGAAATGAACAAAAAACTGGAGTCCGTCTAATGGAGCCGGGAAAAGTCAGTCTCTTTAGTGAGTTATCGAAATGCTCCTAGTATTGGCCATAAATAAAGCAGAGCTATATTAGTTTGGGCGCTTGGAATTAATCATGAGGCACCGAATCGATGGCACCGTGAATACTCGACAGCTTCTACGAGGTCTGTTGCACCGGTGGGGAAATTAAAAATGGATGCATCCCCTATTCATTTCCTTTCGAGACGCTCGCCGGGAAAATTTCCCGTGCACACGGTGCAATGAACAAAATGTGATTTAGGGCAGCATATTGTCTCAGTCGATCATCTTCGATGCGATGCCGGCTGCCACGGAGCATCTTCACGCAAGGCAGCCCCAGGCAGCAACGACGGGCGGCACCGCGTGCTTTCAGGACCCTCGTTAACGTCAGCGAAAAATGATCACTCGCCGCCGGTGCGCCGGATCCGGGGCTGTGTGCATAGCGTGGCCGTAGCACGGACGGAATTGAAAACGATTTTTATTTCGCTGACAGCTTGGGTTTGGCTCCCGTGCTCACAATAAAGCCCTGGCCGGCGCTGGTGCGGCTGCTTCGCGACGGCGCCGACGGCCGCAGCCGAAGAAAGCCGTTCGCCGAACCGGAAACACGGTCCTTTATCATAAGAAATGATAAACTTCTCGGGTCGCTCCCTACGGAGCACCCGGGCTACGCACCATTGAACTTCAATTGCAATTTCCGATGCAGTTTTGCATTTCCGTCTGCTATTTGTCCACCGTTTGGAGACGCTGGAAAGGGGCCGGCAAAGCAACACGAACCCGAGAGCCCTGCGACCTGTGTTCCGGTGGCAGAGAAATTGTACATTCAAGGAAAATTTGCAACGAATTTGCAAAGACGGTAGCGCGGGGCGAGCGGGCGGTTCACGGAAAGGCTCACTTGCTTCAGTGTTCGCCACCGACTTCGTTCTTCGAAAGCCGGTAAACACCCTGAGCCGAATGATGATGCGATCGGAAGTCTCCGCTCGATAGACAAGACGCCCGGTAGGTGCCCGGTAGTAGCAGATGGGATGGTCCTGTCTTCGGCCGGAAAGAAGATGGTCAGGAAAGTATCGTGCCAGCAAACAGATCGCCTGTCCCACTCTCTCTCTCTCGCTGGCTGAGCCATCCCTGCTCTGGCTTTGTCTTGGTATGTTCATTTGGTCGTCGAAATATGTCGAAATCGATTGTAGGAGCTCTACAAATAGGGCAGCGGATGTCGGACGTCCAAAGCTGGGGAAGCTGCACAAACTTCAACCGTTCTCGAGCAGGTGAGCACCGGAGCGTCTTCGAAGGAAATCGTTTATTTGTATCACGTTTTGATACGTTTCTTCAAAGATTTATTTTCCCTCTAGAGCACCTCGACTGTGGCGTGGCCTTTGGGTTGCCTGTCTGCCAGAAGCCGCCCGTCGGATCTGTCTGAGAGACGATGGTCTCGTGACCTTGGACTGCACTGGATCTTCGGCCGGCCCCGGATAAGCTGCCATGATGGCGAAGCTCTAATCGGAAAAGCTAAGGAAATTGTTGATTAAGGGAAAACGCTGTCAAATGCAAAAGAAAGCATTCCGAACCGAGGAAATAAACGAACAATACCGAGCTGTCTTTAGATCGATCGCTGGCGCTTTATTTCAGCTTCCAGACCCAACGCCAGTTGTTGAATCGCTAATACGAGGGTGATTTGAACAATTTCCGACCTAACAAAGATGCAATACACTTGTTCTGAAATTTATTTTTTAGTTTTCCTTGTAACTCGACAGACATTTCCCAGCGATGCTCCCATCTCTGCAACCCACCCAAATAAAGGGCGAGCGTGCAAATTAGCGTGCATTTTTTCATTTGGTAATAAAAAATAAACGGCCTAATATTTTTCGATGCTTGAACTTCTATTTGAAAGGTTGATTCTTAACATTTATGCATAAAATACAATTTCGGTTGCAGAGAAATGGAAAATATGGAAAATTTATTTACAAAGGGGTAGGTCGTCAACTCATTCGTCAAAAGCACATTTATGTTAATAAGCAGTACTACCTACACATCGTGCAAGAGAAGCCATTGCACTCACAACGAGTGACTGTTTGGTGCAGATTTTGGCTGATTGATTCATCGGGGAAATTGAACCAGAGAGCTTCTTGTTTCAACAGGACGGCGCTACGTGCCATACAGCGTCAGCCACAATCGATATTTATTTTACGCGAACAAACCAGCAACTGTTGACAACCTCAAGACCCAAATTCACGTTGCTATTGCCGAAATAGGACCAGATACAATCGAAAATGTACTCAAAAACAGGTCGACCTCACGGGCTACTGCCAAGCCAATCGTGGTGAACATTTGACCAAAATTATTTTACGTAAAAAATGATAAAAATCAAACTTTCAAATGAAAGTTCAAGCATCGGAAATTTTTCAGCCGTTTTAGTTTGACAACCAAATGAAAAAATGCACGCTAGTTTGCTCGCTCTGTAGTACTCGGAGAAGTGATTATTATTCTCTTCAAAATAATTTGTTTCCGACGAAACTGATTGATTCTTCAGTTTTCTCATGTCTAAATATTGATTTAAAGTATTACAATTTTTTAACATGTTCATAACCTCTGCTGTCTCTTCAGTTCAATTTGGTGGTGCACCATTTGGTAAACTTTTCGCCGGTAGTTGCAGTTCTAGGACGTCCCGAACATTCATCGTCTCCCAAGCTCATAGGGCCACTTTTAAATTTAGCTACGCAATATTTCACAGTGCTGGTAAAGAGTCCCCATACTCAGAATCCAACTCATGTTCGATTTGCGATCTGCGATTGCATTTCACAACCTAACCTTCACAGACTGGTCGATACTTAAATCGTTCCATTTAGACGAAAACACTGGCATCAACTCACTCAAATGAATGGAACAAAAAAAGCGCATTTAAAATAGCTGAATGTTGGTGATTGTCTGTCAAAAGATTGATAATTCAGTAGCCCTCATTTACTAGTGCTCGTCACGTTGAGATGAAATGTAACATTTGTGTCATTAAATTTGCCCATAGCACATACCACAAAACGGAGCCACTTACGAGAGAATGCAAGTCACAGGGCACCACCACCGGCCAATCAAAACTCATCGTCAGGCACTCTCCGGACACCTGGCCTGGAAAGTGGCCTCGTTGAACTACCATTTCCCCCGAAACCGATGCCCGCTACCGGCCAAAGAGTCGCAAAGCGCCAGCAAAAACAACCTGCAAATCCCAAACATGCAAGCCACACCGTTTCCGCTCAATGTTTCGCATCGCACTAATTCAATTTCGATCCCGTGAATGTAAATGCAACAGTGGTCAATAAACGATCTGACACGGTAGGTGGTGGCCACACACTCGGTGCGCGCCTTCCTGCTTCCGGTGGCGGTGCATCATCGGTTTTTCGCCGCACGTTATCATCATTGCCCATTATCAATGCATCGGACGAAAACTTTCAATAGCGGTCCCACCCCGTCCCCGACTTCTAATACCGCACGCCAGGCCGATGGCCACCCGCCGTCGTCACCGGTGCGGTTGGTTGCGGTTTTCGATGCGATTTTGTGAATTTCAACAATTCCCTTCTAATCGAGCAAACACTCTTCCGCCGAGCGAAATATCCTTTAACGGTACAATCGAACCGGATGCAGCGACGGAGTTTGTTTTTTGCCGGCCTCCCAAATGCCCACCTGAATAAAAGCGCACACAAACAAGCCGTGCTGGGAGAAACATATTTTATGCAGCAAAAGTGTGCACTTTACACGCGCGGTCCTGTTGCAGGCTGGGCACGGCACCACGGCACTGCAATCGGGGTGCGATTTAATTACGCCAACCTTCCGAAAACCCGTGGCTGACTCACGCCCAATTGTACCTAACCGCGGCGCGGTGTTTATGAGCGCCAATCGGCGAAACAATATTTATGAATCCCACTGCCAACCGACCGAGTCAGCTATGCACGGCCGGGTGTGTCTGTTCCGCGGCGCAGCGTGCTGTTTATGCGGCCGGCACGTGCTCGGTGCGCGCTTCCGGCGCGAGTGAATAAGCGCATTCCGGTGCCGTTGTTATTAGTTTTCGATGCAGATTTCAATAAACGCCAGTGCACCACGATGAATGCACCGATTTTCGGCCCACGTTGTTGTGCTTTTTTGAGCTGATTAACCTCACGTCGACGGACCGGTACCGATAAACCGATAATCACCGGGTACGCCCACGGCCTTGCTTCGCCAAAGACCGCACCTGCCGCGCTGTGGCAGGTGCTGTGCTGTGGCAACAGGATTTGTTTGCTTTTAACGGCTAATTAGAAAGCATTAATTTGAACAGCGAAAATTACTGCCACTTCCATGTAAGCGAGTGAGCCGACCGTAACAGCAAATACCTCGAATTGAAACACCGCCACTTTTTTGTTATTCTTGATGATGTACTTAAAAAAAAAAGAGCTGCCACATCCGTACATTATCCAGCACCGCTCGGCGCCAGCTACGCCTCATATGAACCATTCGTTTAACGATATTTAATAAATGAATATCAAGCAGAAGTTATCACTAGAATGAGAAGCACCAAAGAGCACGAAAAACTTCCCAATGAATTTAAATTCAAAAATAATTAACTCTAAAACCACAATCACGTTGTTTGGTGGTCTAGTTTATGTCTTACAGTTCACCGACTATCGGAATGGTAATTAACAAAACCGCGTCATTTCGTGCTTTTCGCATTTCAATTTGCAATTTTATTCATTGTTACGCCATTTGCAAAACTTAACAACCCATTCACGATGCGATTCCAGCGTTTTCGCCAAGTAACTGCACTCTGGGGAATTTGTATGCGGCAGGCGGGCAATGGTGGTGCAGGAAGAATGTACGGATTATTTTAAACCTGTTTGTTTGATTGGCATGTGGTTTGATCTAATCAATCAGGAATTATTAAAACGACCATTTCTCGATATGTTCAGATAAATAAAACGCCTGAAGTTATGCAATCGGCATGACCACTTCTCGGATATCAATCACGGTTATGACAATGATGGGTGCTCGTCTGCAAATATCAAAGTTCTGACAAAAACATTATCACTAATTCGTGTAAAAATAGAAAGTAATATTAATTAGTTGATTCCCTCATCCAAACAGAACGCACAGTTCCGTTTACATGCCCTAAATTGAACAAAAGAACAATGCTAAGTAAAAATATATGTATCCCGTTTCCCGTTGTACATTCGATTGTTCGAATAATACTTAAATATTTTACCTTTTTGACATCAATGAAAGGGTCATTTTTTTGGTTTACGGTCACATGTTTTATAACAGACCAGGCGTTCCTGGTGCATAAACATGTTTTCTTAAAATAGCCGTAGCGGACAAGCTAGCAAAAACTAGCAAGTGAAACGATACCGGAAAGTTTCCAAAAATACTAATTTTATATTTTAACACCTAGTGTAGGCGAAGTATATTTTGCTGCGCTATCAAAGTTGATACACTGTATTTTTGTCGCAGTGTTGCGCTTTATCGCGCAAGTATCGCTTTAAAATTGGCTTAAAAGAGCAATTTTTATCACTCTTTTTGCTTCAATAACAGATCAATTTTCGAAACCTAAGCCACCCAGAACGCTAAACATTCGGAATGATTATAATAACTTTATCTTTTATAAGGACATATAACTGAAATCCTTGTGTTTTGATATCGCCCAATGCCCAAACCACCTTTTCCACCTTGTGACGCTTGCCGCCAGAGCACGAGATTGTGTTCCACCACACTGCAAATGCAACAATATTCATTGCCGTTAGGGTTTCTTCAATTAAACAAAAATGTAATGGCGACATAGGGCACTATAAGTAGACATTATGAGCAGCAAATTGGTCGGCCGAGCGAAGATCTTTCTACGGTCCACATACATCGTCTGGGGTTGTAAAGAGCTTTTGAGAGAATCATAAAATTTTGAAGAACTAAAGTAAGGTGTATGATGTTACGCTCCCACGCGACAGAGCGCCTCGTCATCGTCCGAAGAATCGAAAGCAGCACCCTCAAAGTGCCAGACCCGGGGCCACTGGAACGGTGCTGCCTTCTAGTGTGTAATGTGATGAATTACTGCCATTACTGTCAACGTTGTGTCTTGTTGCGGCCGTGTGTATGACCCTGGATGGCCATTTTGGGCCCCGTCCCCGGAAGAGAGTGAAATATGTGATATTTATGGACAGTACTGGTGGGGCCCAACTAGGCACTACTAATTGTTGACCGTGCACTGGCAGGCCCACCGGTGGGGCGAAGAACCGCAGAGCCGGAGAGCCGTGTGGCGTGCGCAGGATACCGTGAAATAAAAACTCTGTATGGCCAGGCAGCGCAGGATCCCCAATGGCTTCCCCAGCGGTGCCCACCGCTGCCACTGCCAACATCAAACGACAGTCGTGGAGGGGTTTCTTTCTCCGAAGCCTCGTTGTGAGATGGGTCAGATTTTTTCCGGTCCGTCTCCGGCCCGAACTCCCGAAAATGGGCGACCGAGCCGGGAACCGGCGGAGCGGCGGCACTCCCTTAAGCCCAGCAGGACGGTGCCCTGTACGCCAGCTTCCGTGAAATGTTCCTAATTTATTTGGAAAGATCTATTACACCGGCCACCGTTCCTCGGCGGCGCTGTTGGGGTCGGGTGCTCAGCAAAGCAACGGGGACCACGGGGACCACCGCCCGCACTTGAGGCGTAAGACGAGCAGAGTGCAATCACCGGTCACCAACTGTGAATGATGGAAGATTTTAATGGCCCTCTATGGGCAGGCGGCACCAATCACACGGCGTCAGTGCATAGCGCAGCGGCTGGCTCCGATCTGGGCCGAGCTCGACCACTGGACGTGGATTGTAGAGATTGAATCCCGGACGCCACGGCGATAGACGGCGGAACCGCAGTGTCCCAAAATTGTGCAATGGCACAATGGACCCACCAAAGCGTGGCTTCCACCGTGACCGGCACAGCTTCTTCGAACGGTTCGTGCGGCTCTTTTGTCCTTCCACAACATTTCCTTGCGAGAAAATCAGGGCCCCCGCCCAGCTGCGACTGCATGGTTCAGCTAGAAAGCAATATAAAGTCCAATTGAAGGTCCAAAGCGTTCAGCGCCGAAGCCGCACCACAAAACACGAAACAATTTCGTGGGAATCAGTGTTTCTCTGGAGACGGACTTGGCTCGATTGTGCGTGAGCTACGGCATAAATTGTTTCAGTACACTCTGCTGGTTTGCTCAAATTCCGCTGTAATACGCACCTACCGGTCCGTGGCGTAAAACCAAATTCTTCATGCAACAGAACAGATACCGCGGGCCCGTCCCGGCACAATCGCTCAGGGACGATGTTGTCCGCAAAGCGTAGATCTAATTTTACTTAATTCACCGAATAGCACAAGGGTTGACAAGTCTCGGGCCTAACATATAGATGAAGCTAGCCTCCCCGCTTTGGAAGAAGGTACTAATCTTCATACTAAGAGTGACACTACTTTTGTTATTTCCAAAATAATGGATCAAAACCAATTTCTTCTTGACGGGAAAATATATCGTTCAAACGAAGAAATGGCTTGAAATGCACGTTTGCAACTTCAAACGTGTTCGTAAAGAAACCGAGGGATAAATCGTTTTGAATGATCGAAAAGTGAAGTAGCGTGAGTTAGCTGACATTGTAAAGATATCAAAAGGACGTGTGGCTTTAAATTGCATGAGTATTTGAGACTATGAGAAAGCTCTGTTCGAAGGGGATGCCGCATGGTGTAATATTGATCGACAGTCTTGAGTAGGAAAATACCTTCGACAGTGAATATTGTACAGCGTTATTGAAGCGTTTGAATGGCGAAAATGCAAAGAAACAAACACATATGATACAGTAAAAATGTTATTTCAGCAAAACATGAACACATTACTTGAACTTCGAATTGGTCCCACTTGCACCGTATTCGTCAGATTTAGCTCCCAGAAACTACTCGGTGTTCGCCGACCTCAAAACATGCTGACCGGTAAGAAATTTCGCTCCAATGGCGAGGTCATCGCTGAAACTGAAGCCTATTTTAGGGCAAAAGATAGATCGTTCTACAAAAGTGGTATTGAAATGTTTGAGTTGGATAAATCCAGCTTTGAACGCATTTTTCCTTTTAGGCTCGAACTTTTCAACCCTTGTGTTATAATTATGAGAACGAACCTTGTAACCCCTAAACGTTTCAATGCCACTAAAAGTTGATATACTACAATAACACAACAAAAGGAAGTTGGTGATCCAAAAAGGACCTCATCGGGTCTTCGCGGTATGGAGAAATGAGTCATTCTTTAAACTCCCTATCTAGGATCGCGAAGTAATCGTAATCTGAGTGGCGCGGACCACGCATTCCACCTCCACTGATTTCCTTGTGCAACCAAGGCCCAGTCCCGTGTACGCGGGGTCGGCCCCCCGCCATCGCACTAATGACCCCGCGCCCCGCTGAGCACGCTCTCCGCGTGTCGCACCGAACGTCCTGCTGAGTGCGGGATTTCGACAGGCCTCCGAAGGGCGCTCAAATTGGTGCCGATGTGTGTAGCATCCATCAGCTCGGTCTTGGACGTCTTCGAGGAAGTCCGAGACCGGCACGTTGCCCGCCCAACGGCCATCGGATGTTAGTCCTGCGAGGCGCGCACAACGGAACCGGGGCTGCCATAAAACCGGACCGGACCGAAACGTCCAGTGGACCAAGCGCAGCAAATCGTTGTTTGTCACGGGTGACTTGTACAACTTGCTCGCGACGGCGACAGAAAGAGACACAGAGAGAGAGAGAGAAAGAAAGAGAGCGCAGGAGAGCCGTTCTCTAATTGATTTCAATTGAGCTTAATTATTTAATAGGCCCCTCTGCGGGTATGTCAGGCGGCATTACGGTTGACAGAGTGGCCGCGGCGCACTGTTGTCGCTGCGCGCCATCGGAACGGTTCGCAGCAGCAGCAGCAGCACCAGCAGCAGCGGCCGGGCAGTTTGGTCGGGGCCGACAAGTCCAGCAACAAAAAAGGCAACAACAACAAAAATCCGGCTCCCGCATCCCGCGGCCCAAGCGAAGAAGCCGGCCTGGACCCGCCGCTGCTGACGATCGCTGGTGGCGATCGCTGGTGACGACGAACCACAGACCCAAGGGGTCAGGGGCAGGAAAAGGCGGCAGCGAGCAGTGACAACAAGCAGTATAAATCACCTCGAGGTAGCGGCCGAGGGGCGAGCGAAAATAAAATGGCCGCGGCCGCGGCCGGGCAACAACACAAAACAGACCGAGGAACATAATACACGCCGAGCCGAGCATAGGCCGCGAACTGGCGCGGCGGGACGGGGGATGTACTGAGTGACAGGTTGGCCTTTAGCGGGCCCCCCCACCCGCTCGCCATCCCACCATCCCAGCCGAGCGGGGAACGGAAAGCCGTACAAAAATCCTAAACAACATGGCGGCAACATGGAGCACCACGCGATGGCGATGGGAGCATGTCAAATTCCGCTGTCTCACACACATTGCGCCGCGAGCCGAAGCCATATCATTATGCCGGGACCTCTCGGGACCCCGCGCCGTAACCCGCTTTTTATGATGATGGGCACATATATAATGATATATAAATGATGAAATATTATAATATCATGTCATTGTGTTACAGTTTGTCACGCCGGGCCGCGCCAGTCGTCCGCGTTTGACCGCGTTCATCTCCGGCCACCGTTTGAAGAGTTTATGCTGCACCCTTCCAGAAGTGAAGAGCGGGTTTCGTCGACCGTAAGAGACCAGAGGACAGAGGACCAGCAGCGACGCACCGAAGAACACAGAGTTGCGCTCGGACACACCTCGAAACGAAACAGTACGTCAAGGATGGCTTTTCTCGGTGGGAACGGCTTGTGTGCGTCACCCCCCCGGCCGGTGACCATGACCACTTTGCCCTCGACGTTCCCGGCCGGCCGCCCGGACGTCAAACGGTGGTTTTATGTACCGTAAACGAAAATCGTTTTACGGGTTTATCCGCTTTGTTTAGGCATTAAATGAAGAAATAAAACGGCCGCCGGTTCCTCGGATGCGCCTCGCCGTGGCCTCCGGAGCGCATTAACGAGGTGCAGAACGAGGGAGGCCGTACTTTGGGGTGTTTGTTTTTTATTTAATGTCATTCCCCAATTCAGCCCTCCCACTGTTGCTGCTACTGTTGCTACTCCAGAAAGGATCGCTTGTGGGAGCTTTTTGCAGGCTTTTGTGCCATCGGTGTGTTTTTTTACGGGCAAAGGTGCCGGCAATGAAAACGCGGAAGGAAGGTGATGCCTTAACCCACCGCCTCCGGGTGCCGGGAACATCTGTATTGCTTGGCGCTGGGCGGTTTATTCGATTTAATTTATGGCGCGAATCAAACACGTACATGAGCATTAATTAGGTACGTTGGTGCTTGCCATTCGGGCCACATGAGAGGATTCTGTGTCGAGTGCAGGGCAAGTACAGGCAGCATCAGTCGGTCATAACAAGATAACGATGCTGGGAAACACTTCGTATGTTTCATAATAGTGACAGTAATAGCAGTATTTTATTTGTTTAAAACAGATTGCACTTCGCCACCAAATGATTTCATTTCTGCCATTGATAATAACAATAGATACATTTTATGATTGGCAAGGAACATTCACTTGTTTCTCCTAATAGCGGTTAATGAAAATAGCACTGAAAAATCTGTTGAAGTCTTATTTACTACAAACATATTTCCTGCAAAGCTAAGCATATTTTCTGCAATCTTCCAAAATATTACGGAATTATTGCGAATGCAGTATTTGGAGGTAAGTCAACGTTCTAAGTTCACTTGTACCAGGTGTACATGTTGAAGATGTCCGGTTTTTTCGACGTAGCAAAGACATAACTTTCAGGAGAATCTAAAAATATTTTTCTTCAAAATAATCTCCGATTGATGCTACACAGATTAAATCAATAATTTATTGTCGGTAACGATTTGGTACGGGGGTGTGGTACGCCTTCTGAATCTATCACATGTCAAATAAATGATAGGAAATCGGTTTTCAGGACTCATTTCTGGCATTTGTTGTTTCTGTGTTTGGATTGAGTCTGCATCCAACAACTCCTGCAAATCGTCGACTTCAAACCATTTCACTGCACCAGGTTGGTCAATGCACTATACTTTCCTTTTCTTTTTCCTTGTACATATTTACCATAAGTTTATGACATCATCCGATGCCTCCTGCTTGGACTTGAATCTATTGACTCCAGATGCGCTCGGTGCTGCTTTAAAGCTCTCCAGCTTTAATATGTTGCTTTAACTGAATTGACTTTCCAGCCTTACTGTCCATATTTCGTTTAACCGAGCCAGCACGCCAACTTAGGAATATCTCATTCTCAACTCCAATCATGTATTTCACTCGATTAGGAATACTGAAAATTTTATGAGCAATAGATTTTATCAGGGGAACAAATTCTTTGACTCTAATCAAATGTTGTCTGTGTTCCGTCTCTGCATTCGTTTGTATGACTTTTTGTATGTAATAAGTTAATTTTAGGTCTAGTCAATTAAACAATTAAGTCAATTCCATCAATAATAATGATAATTTCATGTTTTCAAGTCACGTTCGATCATGTTCAAAAACCAGCACTAGCACAACTTTTACAGTAAACCTTTCAAGCCAATGAATAGGGCTCTTGCATTCTTAGTCGCTTTTACAGCTCCTACCCATTGTGATGATAATCTGCTAAACCCTGGAATACTTGGGCAGGGTCCAAGTTAGTATCAGGATTCATTTTTCACGCTCAATGAATTTTGCTGACTTTGGCTCATTATCCGTTCGGACAAGATAGGCAATTTCGAAACAATTTTCACTTCCCCACAATAGAATACTTGATAGGAGCAAACCCAATACGAGATAACACACCACTTACGCCCTGAAGCGTTTACGGGCCCTGGACTTTACGATTGCGTAAAAGGTCGCCCTGTAAAAAGACTTGAAATGATGATATTAAAACTCCTTTTTAGCATAGTCCAATGTGAGCGCCAACATCTCGTCGCGTTATCACCCGAGTCCCGAGGTCCCAGATCCTATGCAAACAGGATGCGCGCCGAAGTACTGCAAATACGCTCTTATCATGATAATGGAGGCCCGCCCGATCGGCGCGCACCCTTCCCGATTAGTGCTGACGTCGGCTACGAACGCCTCCCCCCCGCCAGGTTTGCCATTCGCCCGGGGGGCCGGTCGCATTGAACTCAAATGCAATTAAAAGTGATCCTGTCACGGGGTGCGCTGGCTTTCCGTTCCGTTCGCAAAGTCAACGGCCACCCTGTGCTGGGACCGTTTTGGCCACCATTATTTTTTTGCGGTCTCAGTTCAATTTTAATTCGCCCTCCCTCGGGCCCGAGCTGCCAGCTCCGGGAGCCACAGGAAGAACTGAAAATCGCTCCCGTTTCGAATGACCGTCGGGAATGCCGTCCTCAACCCACGCCGACCGGAAGTTGTTTGCGGAACGGTCGCCAACCCGCCAAAGTGTCATCGGACCGCAATCCCGTAAAAATCTAATGCGCCCGGACAGCGTCCCGGTCCCGGGTTTTCCGCTCATCAGCCACAGCGGTTGGTTTCCGCCGAGGGAAATCCGAGACATCTGGTCCCCCGGCGGGGGGGGGGGCGTGTCGGGGCGGGCTAAGGAGAATGCAAATTCGGACGATCCCGTTTCAGTCCGGTTCGGGTGGCAAAGGCAAACATACCCTCCGAACGGTCAGTGTGTGTGCGTAAAATATTCAGTACCGTTCAGTTCCGTTGACCCCACCGAAGATAACCATCACCGGGCCCGGACACCGGTGGCCCGCAAAACATATTGAGCAAACAGCGTAACCCTTTTCTCAGCAGTTGTCCACCCCTCTGTAGGCCGCGCGGTAGGTTAACCGCACGAAAGTTGAGTTCCTGCCGCCGGAGCGACGAAAAGGGCCGCTCGCTAGGATTCTTACACCGGCACTCGTCCTCGTAGGCGAATCGTTTTCCGGAGACTAAAGTCCTTACATTTTGTTAAACCTTTTTTCCTATCAGGCTACCAGGAAGGACCCCAGGCACAGCAGGGACAGGCCAGCATGACCAGAACATCAAACGGTCACATCAGGCTGTCGCTGCAAGAGATATTTGAAGACCGGAAAAATAGCGAATACCCGAAAACTGAATCCAACCAGGAGCGGGTGCGTTCGTCCTGGGCTTTGCCGTCATCGAAGAGTAGTAACGCCGTCCGGCGTCTTTCAAACGGTACTTGGAGCGACAACGATCAACGCTCCGCAAAAAGGACACCCGGCCGGGGGTTATCGGTATTTGATGGAACGGACCTGAAACGCCTTGCCCGCCGTTGCCGTTTAAATGCGAACCGGGGACAATTTGCTCATCTCGTGGCCCTAGCGAAAGCTGGTAGCGTGCCGAGCATGACCCCAGTGACTCCTTGAGCTACGCGAGACCCCCTTTAGTCCAACGGCCGTGGCCGTGGAAACGTGGGGGAAAAACTATGCTAACGAAATGCAAATTTCCACGGACCCTTTGAACTAGCGGCTCCTTGACTAATGCTCCCCTCCGAATCGTCGTTGCCAGGGGATCAGGGACCGTTGGCCGATAAAATGCATCGTGAAGGGCTGTAGAACACTCCCCGGTATAGCCCTTGAGGTGAACAGTTTCTCACCGTTTCAAGTGATAGGGGTGCGTGAGTGTGGGTGTTTTCCCCGACACTCGATGCCCCTCGTGCTCGACAACTTCAGGACACGCCATCGTTACAAGTACACAGCACTCTCTCCAGTGGAGATCCGGATTTCATTTGTCTGGTGGGCAACATAGTCCTGGCGACGGTAGGATAAATACACAAACCACTCGCGCGATAAATGTTGCGCGAACAGGACGGGGCTCGAGGTGCATTCGACTGTGCGAAACAATGGGCACAGTGGGTCGGGGTCAACAGCAACGCTCAATAAACAAATAAAGTAACGCTCAATAGTGGGACCGATTTGAATGCAATCGTGTCACAATTATAAAACCCGACCCGTCAACCCGGGCAGCGATCGCTAAAAACGGAATAAACATCAACATTGCGTAATCCAATCAACCGGCAGCGGCGGCGGCGACGGCGAGGGTCCCCCGAAGCGTCTGCACGAATCAATAAATGGCGTTCGGGGTCTGGCCAGCCGGCAGGACAGACCGGCCGACCGGCCCGACTAATTGATTGCTCCAACGCGGGCGGCTGTGAGCGCGCGAAATGGGCAACTTCAAGATCAATGTGAAGACCTTCAATCTCCGCTCCGTGGAGGAAGTGTGTGCAATCACGTCCGGGCGGTTAATTGAAGTGCGTTCCTAACACCGAATCCGCCGCCGCCCAATCGACTTAATCGACACAGATTAAAAGACCGGGGCGACGGGGCGCGCCCGGCTAATGGAATTAATCATACCGAATTAATTGAAAACACTGGTGTAAGCACATTTTTGACCGCCCAAGCCCGACCGCAACGCCTATCGTGCGCTCCCGATCGCTCGGGTTGATGAGATCCCCGAACCCCGGAACCGGAAACAAACGATGTTTTCCATAGTTTTCCACTTCGCCAGCGCTAGCCACTATCAGCCGGTGCCAGGGCCCCCGTTATCCCTAATGGAGCCTAACGCAACGGAAAGATACGGCATACCTGATACGGGATGCTCAGTAACAGTCACTGCCCACCACTACACCACCCATCCCATATTAATTGCCTTTGAAGGATGAAAGAGAACGTCCTGGTGTGGGGTCCACTATTTATAGTCCGACAGCGATCCCGCCGCGAGCACACACCGCACGATGACCCACATTCCAGCGACGACCGGCTGCCCTCCGGCTGGTGGCGTGAAATTATCTGTCGAAAGCTCTAATTACTCCATGCTGGAGCACCCAGTGGACCAGGTAGTTAAAGTAAAACATGAGATAGAAAAAAGGATAATTTGAACGCGATTTGCGCGAACGTTGGCTTTATGTTTGGCGAAAAGGACAAAAAAAGGATCATCAATCGCTCGGTAATAAATATGCGATTGTTTCCGTGGCGTTGATTGTGGCGCTGGCGAAAGCTATAGTTTCGCTTCGTGGTATGGTTACAGCACCAGCGTTGTTTTGCGGTTTTGGATTTGTTGGCAAATCACCGTGGCCAAAAACTAACGGGAATTTTGGTTTGGAACTGTAACTTCGAAAAAATCGAAAAATTGGTGCTCCAAACTCGTCGAGGTCTTGCTGAGGGAGGATCAACGGAAAACACTTTGGAAGACCGTTTGGACCTCGGAAAAGTGAAACGTCGATTTGTGTCAAAAAACGTGATGTTTTTGAATCACATTTTCGTGATCGTTTCGTGATCATTTCTCCACAAATTCGAACCATATCGTTCCGCAATCAACCATTTTGGTCATTCGCAAAATTCGAAAGGCTTCGTGGACACCGTTTTGAATCTACAAAGGAGATAAACTCTGGAACGAAAAACTCATGGAAGGCTATACCGGGAACATCCGGCTGAGGTTACCTTGAGAGGGCTGAAATGCATTTAATTTTGAGTTATAAACAAATTCCCGTCATGTTTTGGCCACAGTACCAGATTTGTTTTGTTCCTTTTTAAATCTCCTACATGACGTACTTAAAATCCGCATCCCCCTTGTTTGCTGCCGGATACATTAAACCGATACCTGGGACCTGTACTTTTTATTTATCGACCTGTCCCGAGGGATACAATCGTTCTTAAATCGGACCAACCCACACGAAACAAATTGATTATTGTTATACTCTGTCACTGAGCTCTACCCATTGCATTTGATCGAGTGCAATAAGAATTAATCGCTCAATAAAGGACGCTGGATGCAAATGTAAACTAAAGCCAGTGAAAAGAAATTAAATTAAATAATGAGTCAGAGTTACCCTTCAGTTAGCATGCGGCAATGTCAAACTGAATCCCGATCGCACACAGACATACGACGAAACTATCGATTCCGACACGCTCCCATTCGGTATCAGCGCGCGAAAACAATAAAGTCTAACGGCGGGTCTTCAACTAAAAGTCGGCTACGCCATCATCGCCATCAGCACGTACGGGTTTCAATCAGCCGAGACGACGACCGAGACCAACCGACGGGCGTAAGGATCTGTTTCTGGGCCGCCGGAAAACCCTCGAACGAACCGCCACCGTCGCTGATAGTACTGATCGATCGATAAGTGTGCGGAGTTATGAAAAGTTTCAGCAGGTAGTGGCCCCTGCCGACTCAACCCTACAGAGCGTGTGTGCGAGTGCGAAAAGGGGGCCACTTTCCCTCCACAGCGCCCTGCGCCAGCATCAGCCAGCGAATCGCTTGAGACAGCGATTTTTCTCATGCTGGTACGCCGGGCACGGCGAAAATTGCCCATCTAAAGCGCCCCTACGACCAACGACCCGCTGCAATGCGGCCATGGGAATGCCGGCATGGCACGGGGATGCATCCCTCGGTGGCACCTAATATGGTCGGGCGAGCTGCGGATTGAGAAATGAATCCCGCGCAGTGACTTCGAAGCGTCGCGTCGTACCGCCCCGGGAGATGGATAACCTACACGGTCCAATACGAAATTGGGCAACAGAGGGCTATCGTTTGATGGCCCAGTCCGGCGAACCAGGCTCCTCGGGGAACCTCCGCACTAAATCAACGCGCCTTTTTTGCCTTTCCTTCGGGTTGATTTCTGTCGTCCCGATGCCCGATGCAGGCCCATACTTTGCTGGGCGAAAAACGAGATGGTTTCCATGAGATAAAAGACCTTCTTACCATCATCATCGTCGTCGTCGTCGTCGTCGTCGTCGCCGTGGTCGTCTCCTTGTGCGACAATCCCCTGTGCGACGATCACAGATATAATCAGACAGACCGGAGCATCAACGGTCCTGCAGGTAGTGGTCTTTACCGGTGGCGGCCGAGAACCGAACGGAAGATAGCATTATAAATGGCGTGAAGCTTCAATAAATGATTAGCAAATTAACTGATTGCCACTAGACCCGGGCACACACCAGGCATCAATAAATGGCACCGGAGATGGGAGCGTCTAGCGGCACCGGGCGGCTTAGACCGGGGTCGCAGGTCGAAGGTGAAGCGTTGATGGCAACCTCGCCTTCCGGAGTTGGTTCGTGAAAAATGCCTTGCGTGACACTAGTGACCCTGTGAGCTGGCAGGGACCGAGCGAGCCGGGCGCACCAGCCCCTCCTAATCGCTTATGCCCGTTGCCCTTGCCCTCTACCAGAACCACCGGAAGCGGTCGGGAGGGGGCTTTGGGCAAACAGGCGTGTGAACAGGTACTCCGGTACTAGGTGTAAACTTCCGACCGGTAGCTTTGATTCGGTCAGCAGCAGCCCCTCGACAGGGTGGCTTTTCGCTTTTGCCACATCATTTCGCCGCCTTTCGATAGCGATCTAATCTGAAACGTAATTAGGCGTCAATAAATGGCTCCGGCTCCGTGGAAAGTAACTTTTCGAGCGACTACAGCCAGTAATCAGGGATCGTGCTCGTAAAAGGGCTAGTCCGAGTGTTAGTCAGCCGATCCGGTTTGAGGTGTGAACCGTGCGATGTAAACAGGAGCAGGATATGGAGCCGCCATTTCATCGCACGCCACTCGGCCTCACGTCACGTTTCGGAGCTCCATCTGTCACGCCGGCCGCATTCACGGGCGGTGACGATCGCTCACGGGACCGTGCGCCGATAGGACCGTTGCGCCTGCCACGGTAAATCTTCCGCAACTATTAATTATATTTTAATGATACCATACTTTCCGGGTGTCGGCCCGTTCCGGTGCCGATAAAGGGATAACCGAAAGTCGTTAACCGACCCGTCCCGTCTCCAGCCCGTCCGCCAAATTATGCGACGACCGCCCGGGACCGGGCTGACCACAACTTGCTCGATGCGCATGTTTTAGATTAAATTTTAAATCCTAGCGATTAACGCAAACCCGCGCACCCCGTCCGAACCCGGGGCCCACAGTAAGGGTGTCCGTGTCCTTGTGTGTGTGGGTTGCTATGCTGCTGACGAACTCCCGAAAAGGGACCACGGCTTTGGCTGTCCCATGTGCTCGGTTTACGTAGCCACCCAGACGAGCGGCCCGTTGGCTGGTAATTTAATTGATGGCACATGAATGAATCATGGTGAACATAATTTCATCACTCGCATATCTTTCCCCCGATCTCTCTCTCTCTCTCTCTCTCCCTCACTCTCTCTCTCTCTCTCTGAGTTAGTGTGCCTATTGCGCGTCAGCCCAAGTCGAAATCCGTAGAAGCGCACATCCGGAGCGTGAACCGGAGCGACCCGGCGGCTTCCGGGAGGCCATTCCATTTGCCTGCCACAGTCATTACCTCCTCCCTCCCCACGACGGCATGCGATGCCGAAAAGCAACCGCTTCACGGGGCCATCAATCTCACATTCCGCCGAGCACCAATCAACGGTTTGCCGTTCGCGTCACGGAAGTGCTGCACCCATCGACGGCACTCGTCGAACGTCCGGCAGACATAGTAGCGCTGCGTGGTGAGCTGTCCTCGTGAAGCACAGCGCGTTCCAAGAAAGCGGCCATGGCAACGATGGCTGGGCAGCCCGTTTGTGTCCCGGACCCGGATGCCCCGGTCAAGAACGTAGGCGACCCGAATGCCGGGCGCGGAAGACATATTTCACTGGAGAACCTGTGTCCTGAACAGCCGGGAAATGGTGCTAGAAGCCGGATGTACCAACTTCAAAACTCCGACCACTTTGCTTTGATTTTCGCTTCCGACCGCAACTTTTCCAAGATAAATAAACGATGGCCCAGGGCCAGAAATCGCCAGGCCCAACTTTGCGCTCAGCTCGCACGCATCGCCTCGGACCTCTCTGGGGTCCATTATTTTAAGGGGCCAACCGATACAGCTAGTCAATCAAAAGTCCCATCAAGCATAATTCTTGCTCGTAATCCGATGCTCCGGGTCCGACAAGGTACCACCCGGCCAGGTGTCGGGCGACGCTTACATCGACAGCTCCGAAGTGTACTTAACGGAGATGGTGCGCTGTTCGATGAATATCGATTTGCTGGCTCTTTTGCCCAACGGTCTCCGTCATCATATTCGCAACCCCCAGGCATATCCTGCTGAATGTGGTGAATTGTGGCCCACGAATCCAGTAGCTGAAATCTGGCTTTTTAAAAGAATAACCCACAC
Organism: Anopheles bellator; assembly: GCF_943735745.2. Taxonomy (NCBI): domain Eukaryota; kingdom Metazoa; phylum Arthropoda; class Insecta; order Diptera; family Culicidae; genus Anopheles; species Anopheles bellator. The sequence goes on from NC_071286.1 coordinate 39,255,928, forward strand.
CAATTCCAGCCAATTGATGAGCGAGTTCGGAAACACGCGGAAACAGAGCCGTCACCCGGGTGCAGATAGCTGTTGATTGACAGGCAAGTAATGATGTGCATCAGCAGGAAATGTATGCTCCGAAAAAACGGGATTCCCAACATTATCGGAGTCAATCGCATACAGGATCGGACAGACAGGGAAAAAATAAGGCAAATCCGGTTGCACTTTTCACATTACGAGGGCCGTCAAAAAAATTGCTCCACAATATGCAAACTTTCAAACATGCAAAGTAAATAATTAATACGAACAAAGAACACTTTTTACGCTTCGGAAAGCCGGCCTTTCACCGTCCTGGGAGGAACAAAAACTAGAATGCAAAGGAATGAATAATTTGGAAGCTAACACGGCTGGTAAATAATTCACGCATCAGCCCAATCAATTATGCGATCATCGAAGGAACCGAAATCCGGCAGGCCAATGGAACTCGAACCGATCGAGAACATACAGCCATGGTGTGGAAGTTGCCGCACTGTAAAAACCGGATATCGCATTCATTAGCGAAAAAGTGTTCGAGAACAAACATTTTGGGCCAATCAAAAACCCGATACCTGCCTGAAACCGTTGTTACATTGTCCATCCTTCCGTTAGACAGCTCGTTGAAAACGTTCCAACGCTGAAACGCTGGGTGTTTTGTAATTACAATATGGCGTAAAACGTTCCCGGTCCGCTGGCACGTGGGGGGGGGCTCCCGCACTTTACACCGTCAGGTCGTAAAAAGTGACTGCATCTCCATTCTAATGCCTCGGCCAGGCGCAGCGCACAAAATCGACCACAATAAACATGACAAATTCATCAGACGCGCCTGGCAGTCGGGTCGGTGGGGAGCAGCATAAAAACGCCGTCCACCTGTCCCACCCGAAAACGGAGTGGGGCAGAGCGAACGGCTTGCGGACGGATCCTGTATCATGTGCCGGAGCCAGAACCTGTCACGCTCTACAAACTGCACACGGAGCAGCATTTCACTGCCATTTGGTGCCGTTTTTATACCAACCCGCCCAGGTTGGAGGCGTCGACGGCGGTGGCTTTGCCACGTCCTCGAAGATGAGCAGGGGCCGGGTGGCGGGTGGGCCAGGATCCCAGGACCAACACGCTTCTCACCTGACCGTGGCTCGGTCGATGAAATGCGTTCACAAACATTCCACGGTTGGTTGCGTGGCTGGATGGTTGAACGGTTCTAGGCGCTGCCAGATGGCCAACCCACTCTCTCTCTCTGTCTCTCCGCCTCTCACTCTCGCTCTCTCTCTCTCTCTCTCTCTCTGTGCCACCATGCAGCGCCGGGCAGGAGTTGTGAGAATTTACTCAACAAACAACTTTTTGCGCTCGCCGAGAATCACTTTTTCTTCCCCGTCCCGGTGTGTTCCGGTGGTGGCCGACAGCCTGACCTGCCAATGCCTGGATGGCAGGATACAGCACACAGGTCGTGGGTGTCACAGAGAGAGAGATAGAGAGAGTGAAAAAAGATTGTTTACGCCACTCTTCATTTTGTTTGACTTCCACATCTACGGGCACTTCCGGCAGGGCACTTGAATGCGATACCTGCGCCCGCGTTCCGGTGATTGCTTTCCGCTCGTCGATGGTCGCGTGCGCCTGAAAGGTAGGCAAGGTGCGCGGCACGGCTTGCGTACCTCTTAAACTAACCTCTTAGCACTATTAAATTTCTATCTTTACTCGGTAACCCGCTCGCTTCCGCGTTCCGTCCGCCTCTCTGACAGCGGCCAGCTATGTAGACGGTTTACGGCTTGGCTTAGTAGCTCTTTAATGCCAACATAACGACGTCTGCAAATGAAGACACCAACAACGATTGGGGCGACGGGCTGACACCACACGCGGGCGAATCACGGACCGTGTTGCGATCGTAGTTACCGTCAGGCGGTGCTGGTGGGGAAATGATTATGAGGTAATAATATAGATACCGGGGATGCCAGAGCGGCAAGGTGGCCCGGGTCGGTGGTCGAATTATCGGTCGACGGGCTGGGGAAAGGAAATACTTCTCCGAACGCTCCGTACATCACATTTCACCAGACCAGACACGGCTCGCCCAGGATTAGCCGGCGTTTGTGAGCCGCTTCGCCGGCAGGACTTCAATTATTTTCTGCGTTCTGCGCTTCTGCGGTTCGGGCAGGCATTGCAATCGAAACTCCACACAGAACCGCCCTGACAGCGTATGTAAGATTCACGCATCCGTTAGCAGGACGGCGCACATTTGATGAATGCTGCCGGCTTCGAGTGGTGCGCGAATAGCGCCTCATGTTATGCGAGATTCGTCGGCACCAAGATCAAGGCCTCCCCTCCGGGTGGTACCTGTGCCGGGCGGGTTTGATGCTGAAATGCGAATCATTTCATCTCAGCGAGTTTGTGGCTTTCGTAGCGTCAGCGAAGCATAAAATGTAATCACAGCCGGATGTGGCGATGCGAACACGATGCAACGCGTTAAGAAACAAGCCAATTTGCGTTGCAGTAGAACACAAAAATATGTTTCATTGGTGAGGAATTTAATATCTTCGATACAGAGAACGCAAATCGGTATGCCAAATTGGGAATTACGCTAAGTTTCAGAAAAGATTGGCGGTTCTTGGATACATTTTAGGAAATCCCCAAAAAAATTGGATTACTAATGTGCAGAACAGAAGGTAAGAGTTAACCAGTTCGTAATGGATAGGCCTCAGCTGATCCCACCAAATGAGAAATGAGTGGTTGAGGGTTGCTCCCAGGAGCACTCAGCCAGCAAGGCCCTACGAACGTTTCCATCTGGATTTTCTAAAGTGCATCCATTTCTCTTCACATTTTAAAACATCGCACACATGGGCTGAAAAGTCTCGGGCCTAACACATAGCTGGTGCTAGTTTTATTGCACCGCTTTTTAAGTTAGTACTAAACTTCAGATGAAAACTATTCTTAATTCACGTTGCCGTTTCCGTTCGAAAACATGCAGTTCAAGGGAAGCAATGGCTTATAGAGTGCTGTAAGGACTCCGGATGATTCTTAGCAGCTCATCACTTCGCAGTCTCGAAGTCTCCACAGCGCCTTAAATCACAACAATCGACTGGAAAGGTTATGAGCTCGGTATTTTGGAGTGTACGTAGTGTAACATTCATTGACTATCTTGAGTAAGAAAATACCATCAACAGTGAATATTATACAGCGTTATTGGAGTGTTTGAAGGGTAAAATTGCAAAAAAACGACCGTAAAATTGTTGTTCAATATTGTGTAAAAATCAAGACAACGCGCCGTGTCACAAGTCAATCAAGATGATGGCAAAACTACATGAATTGAACTTTTAATTGGTTCCACATCCACCGTATTCGTCAGATAAGGCTCCCAGCACTGGCTACTCTCAGACCTCGGAAAAATCTGACTGGTAAGGACTGGGGAGGTCATCACTGAAACTGAGGCCTATTTTGGAGCAAAAGATAAAGATCGTTCTATAAAAGTGGTATTGAATTGCGCTGGAATGATTGCGTTCCGATTCCGGGATTCCGTTGTTGAATTTTGATCCAGTTTTAGGCTCAGGACTTTTCAACCCATGTGTTATTATCCTGTACAGAAATCCTCTTTGGTTCTAATTGCGTAATATTTTATTTTAATAACCTCAGGTGTATCACAATCAAAACCTTACCAGCGCCATCTGAATGCATATGTCCCAACTCACTACACACTCTTGGTTGAAGAAGTTGTGTTAACACGACTTTTTTTGTCTCATTACTAACCCAATAAATCGCCGGACCGGAAATCCGAAAAAAAACCATGTCCCGGTTGCCCGTAGCTGCCCGGATCCGACCTCGGTAGTGCCGGTAACTAATGTTGGCCACTGTTTTCCATATTTCACACTCTCAACAGCCCCACCGGGATTCGGCTTCGTGCTGCCGAGCCGAGCAAACAGCGGTACTTTATGAGTACAACGTTGCGCACCTACCATTGCGGACTCCGGACCGACCGAGAGGCCAGAAAAAAACCGAATGCAATTTCCCGTAACAAGAAGCGCCACAAAAACGAGGCCCTTCCACGGGGCATAAACCAATCGGAAAACTAAACGGAAACGGAATGGAAGTTGAAAACCTATCACCTCAAGCCGCTGGCGGTGGTTTCGGTTTGCTGATAAAAGTAAACAAGGGATCCTACTTAAAGCCGAACGGCGGGCGGCCGCTGGGCGGCTGAATCTAAATTCACATCATCATCACCATCCCCATCATCACCATCATCATCATCATCGGGGCTTCGGTGCTGTTCCTGGGCGGCTTCCGCCACCCGATATTTGGTACGGCCCTTTGTTTCTGTATCCGTCGTTTCCGGTGAAAATAAGCAAAAACCGTCCGGTCGCCGGCCCAGCACCATTAGTATGGGGGAGCAGGGCAGTAGCGCAAAATGGAACACCATAATCGCCCGGAGTTCATGGGAAAAAACAATTAATAACAGCCCCGAGCGCCGACCGTTGGGCCATTCGCGTTTAGGGAGCGCACCACGATTGCGCCACGGAGCAGACATATCACATATTAATCAAATAAAGAAATCCAATACAAACACGAGATGAAACACGAGATAAACGCGGGCCCGTGGACAGCAATAGATCGAGCCACCAGAAGCCCTTTGCGTGGCGGGATGGTGGCGGTGGGGAATGTGTGGAAACAATCATACGGCCTGTCATTGGTCCTCCGTATATGCGTATCGCGCCGTTTGCGTAGGTCCTTGCGTAGGCCGCCGTGTGAGCAATCGCATTCTCTTGCCCAGTTTTTGCTTCGGCGTTCGGCTTACCGAATAATTCTACGCGTGATTGAGTGTGTTCATAATTTAGCCAAACAATCGGTGCAATCGGCCCACGGCACGTCGAATCGGATAATCGCCGAGCTAATAGCGAAAGCGATTCGCGAAGGTGATCAACGCTGACCATTACGTTGTCAACGCAAGCGTCGGAGAAAAATAGTCGTCCCCGATCCGCGGTGCCATCGATACACAACTGTCCGGCCATAATCCGCGTATCGGTCGCCCGGTGGCCCGGGAGCATAAATAAGCATCATGATGCTGTTGGTGGCGTTTCATTTTTTGCTCCCACCATTACATCACCTGCGCCACGGAGATGGGCTGGCCATTTTTCAAACAAAACTTTCTTGCTCCAGCCGCGGGCCAATCAGCGCCAAATTATTGTCCATCAAAGCCATCCTTCCCATTGCGGAATAAACACGATTGTGTTCTTCTCTTTTTTCTATTGGTTCGCTCGCTTTTTCGCCCGCCAAGCCTCAGGAAAACGGAAACAATTCGCGGTGGACTTTGGAGAGTGTGCGGTGGTATTTTTTCTATTTTTCAATGTTTCGCTGGTTCCCTGCCAAGGTAGACCCGCGAGAGGTAGGCCGAGCGACGGAGACCTGTTGGCTGGTTCCGACAGGTTGACGAACGTAGCTCCAACCGACCACACCACCGTGGCCCGTGCCGGAGGTTTTCCATCATTTCAGGAACAATCAGGAACAACACACAAAAAGGGCCCGCGGTACTTTGCGGCTGAATTGCTCTTTCAACAGTTGTGTATCCTTGACACCGGAAGGGCAGCTTTTTGTTCGTTTCTTCTTTTTTTCATTGCTCTTCTTACAATAAAGTTGAGTAAATGACCGGTAGCTTCGTTTAGCACTTGGGCAAAGGTGAACACCCGTGTGATGGCAGAACAAACATGGAGTCCGACCAAGTCAGTTTCTTTCATTTCCAGCCCTCTGCGACGACGTGCGATGAAATTTAAGGCCGGGTGAATTGAAGTTCTCTTTAAACATTCCGCAGTCAGGCGCTGTCAGTCTCAAATGGAGCCCCAAACTCATGTTCCGGGCCAGCGGTTCAATTTTGAACAGTTTCCAACAAAGTGGCCCAAACATTTCGGGAATTCCCTTATAACTTGAACAATCTTTTTTATTCTTCGTAACCTATGTTATTACCAAGAAAATAATTTTTCCATAAATAATAATAATCCCTCTTCTACGCAGTACACTTATGTGTACATTTGTTCCAATTTTCGAAGCGAGCCAGAAAATCCTTCTTTGGACTGTGTTGCAAAAACATCACGAGGATGTTGAACCAAGAATTATCTCCGCTCTCCACAAAACCTCACCACGATAATTAAAGAAAACTGTCTCCCGTTTGTTGTCACGGGTCACGGTCACGGCTCACGGGCGTAAGCTACACCTAACGAATTCTGCAAGGTAAGCCTTATTTCGTTCCGCAAGAGTTGGTTTCCCCCGTTACTTGAGAGTGCTCATCACAGGGCACGTTTTCCTAAGACCCCATTACCTATTTTCCATGTCCTGAGGCAGAGTTGTAGTCGTGGCTGGCATAATTTTTAAAACGTCTTGATCTTCGATTATGACTGATTTTGAATTATAATTCTTTCGATGGATTTGCTAGAGGATTGCGATGCGAGAAGATTTCGCTACCGTAATCCCTACCCCCTTGACAGAATGCTCTGCGGACGAGTCATGATGGCAATGATGATGGCGATGGAGTAAAACTAAATAACACAGTTTCACTATTTCAGATATTTGTTTCGAATCCCATTCACGATTGTATTGATTGCCAAAATTTCACGAATCCCCGCTGAACTATTCAACTGAAAGCGAACCTTCTCTGTGCCACAGAAAAAAAGGTCTCCCTGCGATTGAACGCGGCTCTTCCGAGAAGACGGGTGCTACAATGGAAACCATCCAACAAACACTTCATTCAGATTGAATAACCAACAGCATTGTATCGCCGGGACGCAATCCCTGCCCACCCGCGGGGGCCACTGCCAGACCCCCGAGGCAAATGGTTATTTAGTAAATCCTGCACTTCATTTTGTTCGCTCGGATAATCGTCATTCACAGTGATGATCTCTGCTCGTGCAGCCAATATCCAGAAATGGCCACTCGAGCGCACGGATACCCGGCCCTGAAGGGGAACGAACATGAGCAAAAATTGAATACGATCCTTCCAGCTTCCTTGCGCACGTTCCTTGCGGCACAGGCGAGCATGCTCCACGGCGTGGCATAAAACATTCCGTAATCAAGCGCCAAATCGATATGTACGAGCTCACAAATTGGTTTCAGAGGGCACCAGAACCAGCGGCGGCAATGCTGGCAGTAGGTGGTGGAACGCCCATCCCGTCGAATCGTCGGTGGGGCCAAGTATAAATAATGCCACTTTGACTTGAAATAAATATCGGGTGGATTTTACAGAAGCATTTATTGATTTTTACTTATTGCTTTTGTTCGTCGACGATCCTCCGGTCGCTCCTCCGGTGGGTCCGGTGAAAAATCCTGCCACCCTGCAGGGCCAATCGCGCGGTGTCTGGCCGATTACCATCGAACGCGCGCGTGAACAGAGTGGAGCCACGGCGAGGCAAACCCTAATTTATGCCCTCGCGAGGGCGAAGGAACACAAAATCCAACGTCCAACGCCGAGTGGGTGTGCCAAATGCAGGCCGCACTCGCTCTGCTTCCGTCAGCCATCGATCTGGCCACCCGGAGAAAGCTCTTAAGACGCTGGTAAGCCACATAATTGTGTGTACTTTAGTTCGCCCGCCCGTTGCTCCGCCAGACGTCGCCTGGCCTGGACCCGGGGCCCAACCCGGTTTGATCGATTTGTTCGTCGGTGTTCCCGAAACCGAATGCTACACAAATTTGCACACTCAATGTTTATCACGCGGTTTGCGCCTTCTCACCGTTGTTTGCATGGTTCCCGGTTTTTCACATCACCTTCCCACGAATCCTGTTCAACGAGGCATTTATGTTAGTTTTCGTTTTTTTTCTACCGACCCCGCCACTCACGAAGGCGTTAAGGCCGGCAAATCATCGATCAGTGCTGAGGCGAGGCCTTCCAAGAATGTACCCTTCCGGGCGTAATTAAGTCTCGGCATCCGAATCGCTCGATGCTGCACATGCCACCCGAGGGAGAGGCCTTTCTTGGACCGGCCAATGAACAAGGCGCTGAGGCGTAGCAAGGTGATGAAAAATCACTCGAAGGATCGATCGATGAATTAATAGAAATCCTCAATCCCGGCCCGGCATCGTGATTGTTGACGGAGCGAAGGACCCGACATTCGCCGACCTGTGGCACGCCGACCGAAGCGAGCGAGCTAATTGCTGCCATGGTAAGGTGAGCATCCGTGGGCAGAGTGGGGGCTCTAGGAAACGTCGCTTCCGGAAAAAGGGAAACCTCCGAAAATACAGTTTCGACGTTTGGTGTTTTATTGAGACGTCATCAGCTACCGGCTGATTGATGCTTATTTTAATCGATCTTTTTGCATGTGTTCCTCCTTTACAGCAGCGTGTCTACCAAGTAATACCTTTTAAGTAACGAGATTTTTCATATTTTTTTAAATATAAAATTCAGGTATAGCTATGAGTAACAACATCGTTTGAGAGGTACGATAACAAATTAAAAAGTTAATCGGACTGGATAACAGGTTTAAAAGTTATGCGTGTTTATGTATCAGTAGGTTTATACGCACTTGAATCGCAGGAATGTAATCCTTTAAGAATTCCTTCACGGCCAATTTATGCTTGGAAAATAGAAAATAGGCAGATGGAGACAGATCAGGTCAGGTCCTGTTGGTCGTCTGTTAATTCATGCGTAACAAAACGAGCAAAAACTTTTTCTTTTCTTCAAATCATTAGGTTAAATTTTCCAAATAATGTCTTTAGTAACATTCCAACTTTCCAGGCTGAACGATGGAAGCCCTCCAAGTCCTCTTGATTGTCTTGAAGTCCTCACAGTTATTTTTTTATTGGAACTTTATTTGACATAAATACTGGATTACAGAAGAGTACAGAGATATTCCACATTGGGATTGCAGCTACTTGATAAGTCTAAGGTATCAAAATGATTGAAATGAAAATGTTTCGATTTAAATCTATTTAAATTGTATGTTATGCCACGTGGCATTGAGTCATTTTATCCTCAAGGTTGTTGCTGAGTGTATATGAAACAAAAATGCTTGCTCCACTTGAACTACCATCACCATAAACTTATAACAAATTAAAGGTTTCAGCATCAGTAGGGTTTTACTAAGCTTAAAACAAAATTTGATATGGACTCTTTGTTTCTTTATTTACTTTTTAACACACGTCATAAACTAACCGACACATTAACAAGGAAAATTTTTTAATCTGTCTACCGATTTGCCTAAAGTGGGATGCGTTTGAAAGATAAAAAATGTATTATTCTATGTTACTCGTAAGAATATCTCTTTATTTAAAAGACGCACTGTGAAACTCGAACCTCTCGTGTTCGGGTTAGAGGAGAAGTTTGAATGAAGAAAAACGCAATCTCTTTTTTACTAACGGCTTATAGATCGAAAAGAATTCGGCTATCCTACCAACGAGGCCCAGTTCTGCCGTCATCGTGACTAAACGACGGAAAAGGCTCGTACTCACAGGGACGACCCCCGGATCATACCCTTGGTTTACTTCCGAACCGTACCATTATCTAATGGCACCACCAGCACCGTCATTAGGTCGCACCCAAAGTGCCCGGCTGGTGATCCGGAATTCCCGCGATTCCCCGGCTTCCGGATTCGACCGGGCTCCCGCACGATTTCGAACGGCCAGCATCGTGGTCAGCGGCGCGGAAAAAAGATTCCTTCCTCGTGCCCGACATCACGCCCGCACCGAATGCAAAAGTGCAAACCCTCCGGCTCGAGGAAGGAAGCACGGCGACGGTCCACCAGCACCACCAGCACGCACCACACGGCACCGTGGAAATCCCGTGGCCGATCGCACTCCGTGTCTGTGGGAAAAGTCGATGCCCATAAGTCACCGCTCGCCCGTATGCCGCAGCCCAGGACCCCTTCGAAACGCAAGAGGTTAACAGACTCGCGCACACAGCCGACCATATGACCCGAGATGCTTTGCGCGAACCGCGAGCCCACAGCCCGGCGGCCGAAGATTTCCCAACGCGCACACGTGACCCCTATGGGAGCGTATGCTGTGTGCGCAGGCCCTTCCAAGGACCGTGCTGCTGCGTGCTGCGTAAGTGACTCAACCGCCAGCATCATCTGCGCACAGCGTAGCTCCGCCCCTTGGCCGATCTCACGGGCACGCACGGCCGGGGAACAAAGATGGCCGCCGAATACACGGGACGCGCGCGCCGCGGGGACCCCTTTGCGCGCCAGGGCGGAGTCTGCTTGATTGGGCTTAATTGGGTATAAAAAGCTGATCAGGCGCAATATTTAATTCATTGATAATTTTGCATCCGACCCGACGGGTATCGTCGCGCCGGTTGTCGTCCTCGTCGTCGTCCTGGGACCTGGGTCTGCAGTAGCTGTGGTTGGGCGCGCGGCGGACGCCAGTTATTAATCCCGGAGTGTTTGTGCAGTTACAGGGGGACCGGTGGGACCGGGGGTGTCGGTGAGGGAAACGATCCGCAGTGGGCAGGGACAGCCTGCTCCACCACCATCCGAAAGGACGCGAAGACACCAATCGGAAATTCATCGTCGCCAGTTTAAGAAGTTCGGAATCGAATTGAAGTGCATTCAGGAGTGTACGTGTGTATGTGTGTGGTGCGGAAAATGTGTGCCTGTGTAACGGCGGCCAAGGCGAGTGAGAGAAGCAGAATGTGTTTGTGCGAGTGTTTAATTAGTTAAATCCATTCCCGTTCCGGGTTACCTTAGTGACTGCGCGCGGGCTGCCGGAGTGTTATTTACGTACTTTTGCGGTGGTCGAAACCTGCCCCGGCTGGCACCGCGATGGAGGCGTCCACTTTCGACGACCAGATTTTCGGTGACTTCACGAGCGACACGCTCAGCTCGCTGGCCGCCGCCGCCGCCAAACCGATCCACGTGGGCCCGTCGGCCGGTGGCCACGGTAACCTGCAGGTGATGATGGGCCTGGGCCACTCGCCGACCCACGACGGTGGCGTTGGTGGCCCTGCTGGTGCCGGTGGTGGTCAACAGCAACGGCTACCGGAAGTGACCAGCATCCTGGGGGCGTCCGGGTCGCCGAGCTACAAGAGCATCGACTACACGAACCTGAGCAAGGTGGAGTACCATCATCTGCCGAACGGCACAAAGCTGGACGGCTCGTACTCCCCGCCGGACAGCTGCGGACCGCATCAGCAGCACCAGCAACACCAGCAACACCAGCAACACCAGCAGCAGCAATCGGGTCCGGCCAACAAGCCGATGGAATACGTCAGCTGTAAGCTCGAATACTACACCGCGCTGCCCGTCGCCGGCCACGAGCACGGCAATAAACTCGAGTATGTTAAAACCCTAGATTACAACGGGAACGCCGGCCGGCTGGACTACTGCACCTCGTCCTCGTCGTCGCCCGGTGGCCCCAAGATCGAGTATGTGACCGGCGGCAGCAGCGGCAGCGGCGCAGGCAACGGTGGAAAGCTGGACTACGAGACGACGATCGCCATGTTCCAGCAGCCGGCACCGCCACCGCCGCAGCCACCCGGCTCCCAGCTCGGTGTGGCCACTTCCGGCCCGACGGGGACGGGCATGGTGGTGGTCGACGAACGGGGCCTCATGAACGGGGCGCCGAAGCCCCGCAAGAGCGACGACATGAACGGGGCGTCCGGTTCGTCGACCCCGACGACCACGACCGGAGCGATCGATGGGCCGGGCGGAAATGGCAAGAAGGGTGACAAGAAGAAGAACGACCCGAACGGGATCAAGAAGAAGAAAACCAGGTGAGGATAGTAGTCGAACAGATCAGAAAGGATCCTCAAAGGACGAAGTGATAATCGAACGTTGAAATGTGTTCTCGGCCGTGTGCGGATTGTTTAAGAAATCGGGAACAATTGCATTAGCTCTATCTCGGGATTGGTTTGACTTAGGAAACATGACAAGGTGTCAAAATGAAGGTATTTTATAGTACCTTCAGAGAAAAATGTGGTAAATTTATTCTGTCTTCTGGTCCACCTCAGCGGCTAATTTGTTCCAATGTCTTTCCATCTCTGCAGCATTCCGAATCACCTTTTCAGTCTTCTTCAACTTCCTACTTGAACTTGCTGATCATTAGTTTCCGTGCAAATTTATTGGCGAATAAAAATTTGAACTTGAAGGGGACATCTCCTCGTCCCGTGGCATCCGTTTTTACGTATGTTTCGTCGTCCTTCCTCCTTCTTACCTCGTCAGAACCTTCTCGTACAACTTTCTAGTGCGTGTTTTAGCGACTAGGTTTTGCGTAAGTGTCCTGTTTGGATGCGTACATGCAAGGAAAGAACAGTAGCCTCTTCGTAGACAGATCCTCTGGACAGCTGACTTCAGCTGACACCATATTTTTTGCAATATCCCGAACCGAATGTCAAGGATTTGCCTTGATTGATCTCAAAACCTTCCAGTTCAGCTGCCGGTCGTATTTTCCACTACGATGTCTACTCTGAATCTTTCGGTCTTCGGTTCTCGGAAACGATGGAGTATATAAAGTTGATTTTGCGAATTTTTATGTTTTTGCGTTTTTGAAAGCAGACCACGTGGCGTTCTCGACGTGAGTATGCAGAATTATTTTTCTTCTTTCGAGTTCCATCAAGTATAACTTTCTATAAACTCCGCGTACCAAGATGAATCTTTTAGCACTGAAAGTCGAATGTTTACTAAAGCCATAACTATCAAAACCATTTGAAATTCGACCACCAGAAGCGCTGCCATAAGACTTATCCCGTTTCTAAGTGGGGCAGGCTTTATGATCCCCAATTCCGGGCGCCCCCAGAATGGACCCCGTAATGGGTGTGCGCATTGTGTTCGAAGTTCGACACGCACACAGCAAAAGTTCCGCACTTTCACGCACTTAACAACGGGGCGCCACAACCACAATGGCTTCTCGCGCCCCAAATTAATGGGCCACGTGGAGCCGCGAAATGGCAAATGGCGAATGGCGAAATGATCGAAAGCAAAACAACGACAGCAGCGGAAAACAAGATGCGAAAATAAAAGGCAGGCCACATTCTATCGGCATTCATCATCATCATCGTCGGTCGCCGGTCGCCGGTGGCCTGCCGGCCGGGCTTTAAAGCGCTTTCCGATGAGTGAGCATATTCCGGACGGGCTGGGAAATATTCGCCACCCCACCCCGGTGGGTGGGCAGACATGAAAAATGGCCGATTGACGGATGGTTGCGAAAAACAACTGGCAAATGTCAAAACTGGCCACACCAAACAAGACAGACAGACGGAAGCCCCCGACCGACTGACGAGGCTCGTCAAGTGACGTGTTCGATGTGCCATTTGCTTTGTGCGGATCTCCCGTGTCATCCATTTGCACTCGAGTCATCGACCCGGACCCCCCGTGTTGGGGTCTTTTATCAAAAAAAAAGGTCCTGTCCGTCTAGCGGACCTCGGAAGTGCACCCGATTTGCCCGGTGCAATGCTCGATGGACTCGCGCACTTGTTTAATCCTAATCACCCATTCAGTGGGCGCTTGATTCGCGTCCCCGGATTTATCCGATTAAAGCCGGAGCCACACTGTAATCATCATCAGCACAGTGCCACAATGGAGCAATTCGTCCCCAAAATAGGACGCCCTTGACGGCCCTTTCTTGACGGCCCTGCCCCGTGGCACCCTTTCAGGTCCGGTTCGGTGGATTGGGCCGGGTCCGTAAACCTTGATTAAGTGTAAGTTATTTATCCGTTGAGGTCGGCTTGGCCGGCCAGAATATGTAAACGTGTTTCGGTCGCTTACACCTTCGTCCCTTTTTTGCGGGGCGCAAAAGGTATAAAAAGGCAGGTCAAGTGGCACGGCGGCTGTCCGCCCCTAACCCGATCACAAACCGGGTTCACTCCGGCGCCGATTGGATTGATCTATTGTGATCAATCTTTTTTTCCGGTCCGGTCCTGAACCGTGAATAGAATCAATCGAGTCCGGTAATGCGGTGTCCAAGGGGGCACGTTCACCTTGGGAACAAATCACCAGCAGGTCGAACCCAACTACTAATCGCAACTGGGCCCTTTTTTTGGGGCATAATAAATACCCGGTGCTGGCGCATCATTAACACTAAACATTCTACTCCCTGGGGCATTACCGACGGTACGGCACGGCCACAGTTTATGGTAATCGCCTCCAGCTGGAACTGCAGCCTTAAGCTTCTGCAGGGCATCTCGGAGTGCAGTAGATGCTCGCACCTTTAGGTTGAAAAAGGTACAAAGGGCACAACGGCCAAGAAATGGGCCGAGCTGGGTCGAACCTTCTGCACCGGCCAACAATAAAGTCGAATTAGACCAATCGAGCCCCAAATCTAAGAACTGATCCCGTTCTAAAGCAATCGAGCCTGCCTGCTCCTGCCGCTGGCCAAGCCTCACCTTAAGCTGGGCCTAGCCAGTGGCCGGGTGCGAGAAAAGACGGAAAGTACGTCACGAGGCCCAATCTAATTAGTGGTGTACCGGTTCCCGGGGCCCAAACGGGAACACCCGAGCATCCCGATGAGGAGCGATAAAAATTTCATGCACGGGACCACGTACCTCGGCAGACGTGGCCGCCCATGCCGTCGGAAGCCCCGTTGTCCACAAAATCCTTTCCTGCTACGGACCTGCTTCGGGTCGACATTAAGAATCGAACTAATTCACTAACCCGCACTCGGCGAAGCGCCGACCCGAAGCATTTGTATTCATTAGACGTCCCCGGCTGGGGCGCGTGCTACGGACGACCTACGAGGAAGATCTACTGACCTGAATATTGTTGTTATTATCAAGTTTCCGTGTGCGGGGCTCCTGGAAAGACGTGGTCTCCTGCCGCCCCGCATCCAGCACTCCGAAGCCACAATCCGAAGGTTGAACTGGTTTGCGATTGTAAATAACCAAAGTGGCCAATGTCTCGGCACAAATCTTACCCCGTCTCGCATCGCCCGAGTCGGTGCGCTACCAAATGCGATTAGGAATGGTATTGGCCATATTTTTCGACAGCCCCAACCGGGCCCAGGCTCCAGCTCCGGCGCGGCACGTGCTGCAGACGGAACACGGTGGATGCCGAAGCATAATGCGTCGTTTTGTCTATTGTTTTGTCGGTTTCTGGGGTTTGTGGCTTTCACCGTGGTCTGGACGCAGACCGAACGGGATGAATCCCTCCAACCTATTGATGTGCTTGGTCCGAGAACGGGAACGGGCCCGTTTTTCAGTTCAGACTGTTACGTCCGCCCCAGGCAGGGTACGGAGCACGGTGACTCTGCATGTTGCACTGGATTACGCTATTGTAAATGGTTCTGGCGGAAGTAGACATTCAAAGCATTCCTTAACTCCTCTCTCTCTCTCTCACTCTCGGTGTGTTCCGTTGCAGGACGACGTTCACCTCGTTCCAGCTGGAGGAGCTGGAGCATGCATTCGAACGGGCGCCCTATCCGGACGTGTTTGCGCGTGAAGAACTGGCCCTGAAGCTCAACTTGAGCGAGTCCCGAGTGCAGGTTTGGTTCCAGGTAATAACCGGGGCCCCCCGATAAGCCCCACACTGGTCTCCCCATTTCCACCCGCTGTTTACTTACCCATTCGTGTGCTGTCATCGGCAGAACCGGCGGGCGAAGTGGCGCAAACGGGAACCGCCCCGGAAGTCGGCGTACCTCGGCAACAACAGCCCGTCGGCCCCGATGAACGGCCCGATCGGCACGTCGTTCGCCCAGTTCCCGCAGACCGCAACGGTGACGCCGCCGGGAAGTGTCGACAGCTGGTCCACGTACCAGGCTCCGTACGACCTTGGGCCGCACATCAATCTGCTGTCACCGGCCGTCAGCCCGTACGGGTACAGCGCCCAATACGGTACTTACCCGATGCCCGAGAGCCACATGTTCCCCGTGCGGACCCAGCACCTCGACTACGGCAGCCCGTCCCGGCCGGGCGTCGGGGACTCCGGTGGGGCCGACGAGCCGCAGCACCAGCACCATCCGCACCCGCATCACGCCGCCAACCACCATCACGTGCACCATGTGCATCACGGGCACAAGACTGACCACTACGCGTCGCTGGACGACAAGTTCGATACGCACTGTGTGGCCGGTCTACCGGATGGGTAAGTAACATTCCCCCGTAACCCCCCTCCCGGGTGTGGTTGGTTTCAATCGGAAATGAAACAATTCCGCCGATTATTTACGGAGATTTAGAGACAATCCGCTGTGACAGGAGACGTATTTATCCGGAGCCCGTCCGGGGCCACTTCGGGTTGTCGTCACCAACGGCCTCCCATTAGAGGGAGCTCCAGGACACTCCGTGTTGTCCGTGCAGCAAAGGCGTTCGTCGAAATGGTGAAGAATCCTCATCGGGACTTCCGTTTCTGGGGCTTGGACCAGTACCGCAATCGGAAGTACATTTGTTACAGTGCACGATAGACAATTTGCGTTTGGCTGGGGGGGGGGGGGGTCACTGCGTGTCACTGGCACAGCTAATCGCTACGCAGTGGTTACTGGCCAGCCGGGATACTAAATCATCGGCCAACCAACCGATCGAAGTCGAAGCGGCGAACAAAACGAATGGCTCGTAACTGGGCAAACTTGACGCAAGGTGCATTATTGACTGACCTGAATCTGCTACGTCCACGAGACGGCATTTCGGTCCGGTCCGGCATAGAGCGATTGGAACTGAGCCACTACGCACTTTACACTGTGCTCGGTTTCCGGAAAACTCTATTTGATTTGTGAGCACCCGAGACTGGATGGATGTAATTGCCTACTTCGGGCGGCCCACTTCTTGAAAGCCCCCACCGAGGCTTCATGTAGCATTACGATGCAACCACCAAGTCTCGATGTTCCTCGTAGGATTAATCTCAAGAAAGAACAAATAGTCCCTTTTGCTTGCATATCGAACAATGTCCGTGTACTAATTGGAATTCCAATGAAATTGGAACCTCTGGGAAAGGGATCATTGATACCTTCGGCGTCTAGAAAATGCTAATCTCGAAAAAAACGACACGTAAACCTCACTATCGTTGCAATCGTGCCCACCTAATGCATCCAGCACCGGTGTTAACCGGTACTTCAGGTCGGCTATGTTCTTGGGCCCATCGTCGGCAATGGCGCTCCCTATCACACATCTACCATAAAGGGCAGGGAAATAGTTAATAGGAAAAATTTAATCGAAACTTGAGCAACACCACTCACCGTGTAAAGTGTGGCGAAGGTCCCGGTGCAGAACGAGCCCTTCGACGGTTTGTACGAAGTAGAACCTGAAGAACCCGAGCCAGGCGTTGCAAGGGCGCATCCATTTATCTTGCACCGGGCAGGTCGGATGGGTTGTGCAAAACTTTCGTTTCGCTTACAACCGGCAAATGTTGTAGCATGTTATGCCCTTACTTTATGCGAAGCATCCTACACACGGGGGGAACCCCGGCCCGGCACAATAATCGATACGCGCCCAAGTTTCGCCCCCGATTGGATATCGATAAATTGCCGAAGACCGCTCCGAACGCTTCGGACTCCGAGTCGGGGTTGATATTCGGAAATTCGCTTCTTCGCAGCATCGGGAGCATCCATCATATTCGTTTCTCGGTGCGCTGCGGCCCACGTGAAGGGCATCTTCGGAGGAACAAGAAGGGGAAAAATCCGCCAAAGACTGTTCCCGTAAATAATGGGGCGGGAAAACAAAGTTGCAAAGTGCAGCACAACTTCCAGGAAACTCTTGGAAAGCCCTGGGCCCCGGGTTGACGACCCCGGCCCGGATTCTTCTACGGGCGGTGGCACATACATCGGACAAGGGGGCCCCGCATGGTGTGCGGGGCGCACCGTCGGAACTTCTTCCGGAAAGTCTTGGGAAACTTTGTTTGCATTTCAAACACCTACCAGGCTGAAACCGAAACGTGGAACCGCTGAAGTGGAAGGCCGCCGGTGATCAGGACCTTCTGATGCTTCATTACAGCGCCGTGCTCGTGCCAACTGTAAACTACAATCAGCTCGGTCGGGCGCAACAAACGGAGAAAGTAACAGTTGCACTCCCCGAACTGGGTCGCAAAAAAAAGGGCCGCACCTGGAACGTTGCAACTGGACGATGTTTTGACGTTGCAATTCGAAGAAAGTTTTCGAGAGCTGCAAACTCGCGACGGCTCGTCCGACGGCGATCGGGAGCATCGGGATCGGCCCCGGTGATAATGGTGGGAGTCGGGGTTGACTTTCCGCAGGCATCTTCAGATAATGACACTTGAGTAAATGATTCCCAGTTAACCTCCGGGGGTTTATCGTCACGCCGTCAGCACAAGGTGCGCCGGCAGCTGGGTGGCCAGGGAACTGCCGGGCGCGTAGTAAGGATAATTAAAATTTTCCAGACTCTTGCCACTCAAGCGGCGTGAGCGCGGAAGACTGTTGACAAGTCGGGGCAGCGGCCGACTCGCGTGGGGAAGCTCTTGAGAAGTGGAAACTTTTTACTTGGATTTTCTTTTCCGTGTTTTTCTTTGAGTGCGACTTCTGTAACTCCGGCTGAACTTTATCCTTGCCGGCTAAACTATCTCTCCATGACCGGGCCGGTTGTTCAATTTCATGCAGAAGTAAATGCAACTTGATAAGTTTAATTGTTTCAACTTCCAGCCCCGCTGCACTAACGAGGGGTCGGTGCCGGCGACATGACGTTGCGACCCAGAAGTCTTTGCTAATAAGCCGGCGGGTGGTTTACTCTTTGGTTCAGCGAACCAGATCTTCGTTTCGGTTTTCTGTGACTTGCGGTGGGGGACCTGTTTGACACTGGCTGAGTGAAAGGCCAACTCTCTCCCGCTGCTACTAACGCCACTAACGTTTACTCCATTGCTTTCGTCCGACCGACAGCCTAACGAACGGGAAGTACGTGGACGACGCGAAGTACATCGACGTGCACTACAATCCGGATGCCGATCCGAAGTACGGTAACTGTCACCAGCTGGACGACCCGTCGATGAAGGGACATTACGGTCCCCCGCAGCCTGCGCAACAATCTCAAGCACCACCAACGCAGCAGCAGCAGCAAGGAGGACCCCAGCCACCACAGCAGGGCCAGTGTTCGTCCGGGGTCGGCGTGGATGACGCCGACTCGCTAGGTATGGTAAAGTCCGAGGAAACCGTCACCCACAGCTACGTACTTCCATCTTTTTTGCCCTGATCGAGAGCATCAGGAAGGGTTCACAACCAGCAGCAACAACCCCCGCACTACCCCCGCACTACTCCCGCACGCACGCTCCTCCCCCCCCGCCGCCGGGCCGTTCACGGTTCGAGTCGTTTAGGCATTTCTAACCCACTCGAACCACCGACCGGATCCGATCCGTGGTCCCTAATCCCCGGTTCAGGTTGCCGAATCCGAACCGGATCGAACCCACGGGGCCATCCATCCTTCTGCGAAATAATCAGACACCACCAAAGCACCAGGTTGGGCCCGTCAGGAGGCCGTATCCCTTATCAGCCGCTAACCGCTTTATCAGCGGAAGCGGAATGTTTGCTTGGGACCCGGCGCCCGGCCCGGTTGCCTTTTTCTTTTCGCCAACATAAGGACGGAACCCTTTCACGGACCGTGGCTCACGTATCCGCGCCCTTCTCCGGAGGGCACTGGGCAGCCGTGGGCAGCAAGCTCTCTTCTTGAGACAAAATTCATTATTCAGCATTTGTTCGCGTTTGTTCGACGGTCGCCCATATCCGATTGTCACCTCGGGCGCTAGCAACGGGAAGCCGTTTCTTTCGAAGCAACAAAGACCGGGACCGGGATTCTCGTACACAGTTATGAGTGAGTCCAGTCCAGGTCATCCGGCGGTCCAGTTTGATGATCGACAATCAACAGTATCAGTATTCCGGTTCCGAACAGGATCGACTCATCAGCCGTGGGCCTGAGACGCCTGAATGCCACGAAGCAAAACCCATCCTTTTAAGCGCGAAATGTGGTCGCGTTGAATAATTAACCTCATATTGATGGCCCAAGTGCCCGTAAATGCCCCCGAAAAAGGCTCCCACTCAAGATGGTCAAGAGACCAATAACAGTGTTGCGCGTCCTTAGGAGCCACCCTTGGAGCTGTGAGAAGTTTAGGAGAAACCCATTAGAATTAGGGCCGAATGGTGCCATGGACCATCTTCATCAGCCCGAAGCTAAAGAATGGCCAGAAAACTTCACACTCCAGCCACGAACCGCGAACCTTTTTTCCGGTCTAATCAAATCAAACGACTTAAAAGGTCCGCACGGTGAGCCACACTTTAACCTTTTGCCGGCAAACATCTCAAACCCGACCACCGCCGAACACAACAAGTGTTTGATCGGCTCTTCAAAGCCAGCGAGGGCTCATTCCCAGGGTTTTTGCCCGCGGACCATAAAACAAACCGTTGGCGTTGGTGCTGTAAAGCAAAAATTTTCCATCGAACACTGGGCTAATAAATAAACCATTGGCCGAACTTGTGGTGGGGCCCGGGTCCGGACCCGGGAGCCGTGATTTATCACCACACCACCCGGTGCGGCGCGCGGTTCCGACTTTTCCGGTCAAACTTTTTTCCGCGCCAGATTGCCACCCAAAAAACACACACGGGCGGCGGCGGCGGCTGTCCGCATTTGATGTGATCGACCACACTCGGGGCACCGGCGTGCCGGTATCGATTATTTCGGTCAGACGGTGGGGCAGACGGGAACCCAGGATACGAGGACAGGATAGCAAAATGAAACCCATCGATGGGGTACCGGAAAAAAATGCGTATCCTCTGCTCCGGTGCCACATTAAATTGTGGTGCACCGCGCTTCGCGGTAGCCCTTGACGCGTCGGAGCCCCTTCAGAAGTGCGGTGCCCGGGCACTGATAACGTGAAATCAAAATAGAAATAAATTAAATTCGATTAAACACTAGACGCGGCTAGAGGGCGCGGTCCGGAAAAAGGGTCCCAGCCACAAAAGCCGGAAGGTGAAAAACTCTGGCCCCAGGCAAAGGGCTTCGGAATCGAAATCGAATCCCCACCCCGCCTCGTCCTCGGATGGGTGGAACTTTCGGAAGTTCTGGTTCGAAAATTTGCCACGAAAAGCGGGATTCGCGCCAGGCTCTTTTCTGGGGAGTTGTAGGGCTTTTTTGTGTTGCCGAAGGTCGGATAAATTTTCGGGCCCCGGAACAGCCCGAAAGTAGACGTCGGTTTGTTTGGTTTGGGATTTGGCTTGACCCCGACGGTTCCTTGGGCCCCGGTTCCGGTTGAAAGGATTTGAGCGTTCCCGGACCGTACCTGCGCGGCGATCGGGGCAACTCGAGCGTACGAGGCGCACCGGCAGAAAACTCTCGGTCCCGGAAACTCTGGCGTGGATCGACGGTGAAAGGGGGATGCCTTCAGTTTTCGGCCCCGCTTTTCATTCATTTTCCAAATCAATCAACCATTTACCGGTCGGTCATTTCGGCTCGCGGCCACCGCACCGTTCTCTGAGATTTTCTCACCTCGCTCAGTTCCTATTGAGGAGCACTCTAGCGTACCTGTGTACCCTGCGGTCCGGGATTTGAGTTCATCCGGGACCGGGGACCCACTTCAATCCGCTGCGTACCGGGCTCAGTGCCCCAGCATAATCTTCTCGCAAGCTTCCGAAGCTGACGTTTGCCGATGGCCTGGAACCACCACCGCTTTGCTCGATCGGAACCGCTTCAATCCTCAATCGGTGGCTTTGTTGCTGCACCTCGTTAGGTGCGCCCTGCCCAAAAACGGACAGTTGGGTCGATTATTTGCTTACTTTAAAGCTCCGCAAACCGAAAGATACGCTCGCGCGGAGGTAGAATAATGGGAGAGCCCATTATGGGGCCATTGAAGCGTTTGGGGTCGCGATCCTTCCGGAAGCTCCATTTCGAAATATTCACGCCGGGGAGTACGCCGGGCGGCCCCGTGGCCCGTGCCTGCGAAGCGTTAAAACTGATTCTTGAAGTAGCAAAAAATGCATGACTTTTTCCAGGAAGAAAGCCCTGTCCGCACACCTGCCTGCCAAAGCCACCGAAATGGATACCTCCTGTTTCATTAATTAACTTGGCGTGTGGCCCCGTCCGACCACTTCAACCGCCCGATACCGGAAGCCCGGCAGGCCGGCCGACGAAGAAAAGGTCCACGCCGGAAGGGACGACCGAGACGCACCGCCTACCCTTGATTTGATGACTTTGAAGTTTTCCATCGCGCACGCATGGCAGGGTGTCTCGGCCCCGTCTTGGCCCGGTCACGACCGGACTGGAGCAACTCTGATGTTTGTTGAGGTGAAAAACCTCCCTCCGTTGGCCTTTGCAATCTTTAGCAAACAGCGTCCGCCCGAGTTGCTGTTGGGGCGCGTGTTTGGGCCGCCAAAGGACCCGGCAAAGCGTGGCTTCAACAACTTGCGGCTTCGGTTGAATACGCAACAGTTCCCCTGGCGGGCAGGTGACTTCAAACTTTCGAGCGGGTTCAGGCGGTATCGAACGTGTGACCCAGGGACCTAGGGAGTGGTACAAAAAAATTGCAAAAAAACAACTTTAATGCTTCACGAGCCTGATTCCCCGATAAATGGAACCCGCTTGGAACTGTTGTGCAAAATGAGGTGAACTTTCACGAATCCGATTTCGTTGCCAAAAAACTGGCGCTGGGCCCGAAATGGATGATTGTTTGCTCGCATCGGGCCGCCCCAAAACCGTTCCGTGCCGCTCATCATCGGTCCCATCCACCCTCCCCACGCTCCCCAGGACAATTGCTGCTGGCTCATCCTGAACGTTGTGAACCCCTGTTTGCTCTCAGCATCATCACCGAACAAACATAAAGTACGCATAAAACGCATACCGAACAACAAAGCGTCAGAATAGGTCTGCCGTGGCGTGTAATATATACCCATATTTATTTCATCCGGAGTCCACTCCTCCCAGCGCACGTTATTTATTGATTCGATAGCGCCATGAAACGCTAGTTCGTGTGGTTTAGAACCCGGCCAGCAAACCAGAGACCAACCCCACAGAGGCCAGAGAGTTCAAAAAACATCAAACAACGATCGAGGACGCTAGGGGACTTTCGGAAAGAACTTACTTGAGTCGGTCAGACTGACAAGTACGCTGCGGGGCCGGACAGAATGTTAACGATAAATAGTTAGAGCGTATTGCAGCGAAAACTGATGTACAAAAGCAAAACCCACGAGTTCCAGTGCCATAATTCTCTGATGTAAGTCAACGGTAAGTGTACAGAATCCGGAGAAGCAATTTGCAATTAAAACCAAACGACCAACAAATGGGAGCCCCGGTGAAGCCAAGCCAAGACTCCTTAATGCAATTAGTTCCTACAAACATGCCATTTGCATAGTTAGATTATATTTACATTACGTACGATAGGCTGCATTATTGATTAGCGTGAGGTATTACGGCCCCAAACAACACACAGATCACTCAGCGCTTCCACCCGGTCCGCAAAGGACAACAAAGGACCTTGTTGAGGACTTTGCCATTAATAATCGATAGCAGTGTAAGGCAGGGACGTGGCTTCAAAGGCTCAACGGTTTGCCCAAGTGCCCAGGGAACCGGATCAAAACCTGTGCGATAATGCTTTTAAGGTAGCAGCCAGCATTTCAAACTCTCCCGGAAAAGCAACACGAAAAAAGTTGTTCCCAAACTTTGTTCATCTAGCCAGATAAGCTGTACATAAATTGTGTGCCACCACCAACAGTGCCCTAATTGTCTGACCTTCGGCCCAAGCCCATTGCGAACCCATTGCGCTGACACCCTACAAAAGTGCCACAAGAACCGTGCTCCATTGCGGGGCGGTTAACAGCGGACAAATCTGCAGGCCTCCGTGCCGTGCCTTGGTAGCAGGATATGTAAATTGATTCCGATAGAGCAAACGAGCCAAACAAACCGCACCGAGGACTACAGCCACCAGAAGAAGCGTTCCACCAGCAGCGGCTATCTGCGAAGAAAAGCTCATCGATGTGTAGTTTCTCCATGTGAGCTAATCATTTGCATTTGGCCTCCACTACACAGCCTCCGCCATTGCGCCTTGCGATATTTTTATGCAATGTTTCGCCTTCCCCCCCACAAACAAGTACACCCTCCGGTCTGTTCACCGACCGGTCTGGTGGCTGGATCTCTCTCTCTCTCTCTCTTCCTCCCGCAGATGCTCGAAAGTAGTAAAATTGTTTAAATCTTGTTTATATGTAAATAAATGCCACAACACGTGTAGGAGGCCCCCAGACCCCCGGGCACCCCAGGCCTGGGTCTGTTCGTCGCCCGGAAACGAGATCTGGATAAGTGTTGAACAGATTTCATAAACCTACCGTGAACCTCCGCCTCTTATTCGTTCCGCGTTGCGAGAGCACTCTGGCCAGGGCACGTGGTCCGTGTGAAGATGCTCGTTGCAGGGCCCTGGAACTAGGATTTAGATTTTTATTACACCGTGGCGATACGAGCGGAATAATCAAAAGCTACCCAAGACCTGTCCCGCTAGTAGCAGGACGATTCTTCATGTAAAATCGGCATCTAATTAAGTTGCTGTATGATAATGATATACGATTCGAGAAACCGAATCCAACCGCTTGCTAATGTACAGGATAGTTAATGATGCAATGAAGTTAATGTGAAGCGAACAGTTATTTGGATAGTTTTTAGTTTAGTTTTCGGCTTAAGTTGCAAGCATTACGATAGTTGGTTACGAAACGTGCAGAAGGTCTAGGATAAGCCAATAAAGCTACGGAACATCACATGTAATGTGTGAAAAATCTAAAATAAAACCATCGCATCGCATATTGCTGGTAAACAGTGTCCACGGAGCGCCCTCCATGTTGTTTGTAAATATTGAGGTAAGTGATAAGATACGAAAATATGTAGCTTCCAGGTCGCATGTTGAAGTTGAAAGACCTCGATACGTTTTCTGATTTGCTTACGTCGATTACCATTAGCATTGATTATGTGTCCTAAAAAGAGATAGTACCATACAGAACTAGTTCAACCGTAAGAATCAAACAACATTTGACGATCAATACCGTAATGAAAGGTTCAGTGATTAAAGAACTGAGATTGGAAACGGGCGTCGTATGAATCTCTGACTCGCCAGAAAAAAAAGCTTTCCAGTTCACATGAAGACAGCACCTGTTTCTGTTGATTCGGAGCTCGAAGGCCAATGTCCAGCGTGAGTTCAAATATAAAATAAGATACACACTGCGATCCAGACTCTACCCTCCGGAGCCCGTGCGAGGCGATGTGGAGAAAAATATTCGTGTTGATTTAACAACACCCAAGCGTTACAACCAAATCCTCCACCGTATGGGCTACGGACCAAAAAAGGGTTCGGCAAAGGATTGTACGGTTCCACACGACACCACCCAAAATGACGATAAACCCCTACTCACTGCCAGACTGAAACTTTGCGGAATCGTTTTGGTTCGTTGGGTCCCCGTCGGTTACATCCATTCTGCCCTAACAAACCCAATTCCATCAACCTGCCATTCCTGGTGCTAAAACCTTCATTGGAGTACGTCTGTTGTACGGCCCGGTATACTCCGGTTATGCGGTCATATGGCAGGATAGTCGCACGCTACGGTACAAATTTGGCTACAATCGTTTGTCAAATTGCTTGTAGTACATACTGCGTGTGAGCCCGTATTACTCCCCAGACAAGCAGCTAATGGGTTCGTCGACCAGAACACGGCAAATCTCGGTTGGTTGAATATGTCATGTAGAAGCAACCGAACTACGGAACAATCACCGTTAGAAAGCCATCGGCTTAGCAAGATCATTTTCCAAGAATACAAGTTGGATTACTTCTGAATTTTCAGGTTTTAATATTTAATTTTATCGATGTTTTGTCGGTGTCGGTGTTTTCATGATACCTGTGATAGATATCATCTGCAAATAGGGAACCGATACCGGCGTTGACGATTAACCAATTTAAAATATCAAAATGCCAAAGGAAGAGTCCTGTGTCAAGTTGTATTAAACGGAACGGAAATGGGGCGGATCAACTGCAATATAAATTAGACAGATATTTTACGGCAAACAAAAGCCGGTGTTGGCACACATATCGGTTTCTAACCAATCGAGCTTAATCACATATTTATCACGGTAAACTTCAACCCGGATGCCCGCGGGATGCGAACATGCGAAACGCATCGCACAGGACCAACCGTCAAGAATGCAGACCATCTGCCCGGCCAAACGGCTGGACCTCAACTGCCTGCCTAACACACAGGCAATTGTGGGAATTCGACTAATTCCAGGTGCCACAACAAAGTGCGCGGGATTAGCGATTGCACGTAGTTTCAACACTTTGCGTGTGGCTCTCGGCTGGTCCGAGCTCACGAAATGGACCAATTTCACTGGGGCACTGGGGTTTGCCTGGCAATATTCATTTATTGGCTCCAGGCTCCGGCCGCTGCTTAACCGGGCGCCGAACGAGGCACCTTAATTTATTGGCCGGAAATTAAATTCTCTCTGCCGAATGATCGAAAATTGGTGCAGTTCAATTAAATTACGTATTGTGACTATTGTCGTCGTCGATCGGCTGGTCTGATTGTGTTTTCGTCGCCAAACCAGACCAGAAGGTTCCGTCGGAAGCTGCAAAACAAAAAATAAATAAACACTTCGACCCCGGAACCCACAGCTGCCACAGGGCACTGTGCAGTTGTCGAATGGTGATTTCGCTTAGAAAATCTCTAAACAGCCACCACACGGGTCCTAGGCTGCGTTCTCGGAGGGCTGAAGCATCCTCATTAGCGTGGACACGGGGGCAACGGGAGCCCAAAAGCCCGCTTCGAGCGAAATGACTTAAACCACCAGTTTCAAATTTAGCCATTTGCCAGCACCGGCTGCCCACCGATCGAGGACTCCTGCCGGTTCGGCTGATGAAACAAGGACATGTCGCTAATTGAAACGCACTCCGTCCTTGTTGGCAATCGTCGGTCCGAGGGCTCCGAAAGTTGGCCGTGTCGTGGGCCACCGGGCAGTCGAACCGAATGGACGAGCCAGTGTATATCAAATATCGGTTTAGAATTAATTTATTTTAGCACGAAATTAACGGGTCCTGCTAGAGTGCTTCCGGATGCGACGTAGGGCTGCCAACCCGGTGCCAACACAGTGTGGCCATAGAGCCGCTGCCAGCCGGTTCAACCGATGCACAGATAGGTCGCAATGGGAAAGAGGATAATGGTTCGACAAAATTGCATTATGAAGCGGAGTGCAAAACCAATACCGGGTCGCCCCGCCGGCCCAGCCGCCCGGACCGAAGTTGGCCCGGAGGATCACCCGAATGGAGTCAGCTTTTTAGCGCCACTCAAGCGATCCAGGGACGTAATTGTGCACGTTTTATAGATGTCACTCGACGTGATGGCCCACCCGTCCCAGTAACGTAACGCACAAAAATGGGCAACATCCTGCCGAAGTCGCGGAAGTCACCGTGTCGGCGTGCGAGGACCATCGAGCGACAATTCCGACGGTCCCGATGTTCCGGTACCCGTCTACTTATGGCTCACGGAGCCCTCGGACAAAGTGTTGCTTTCCGGGCCCGGGTGCTGCAACACAGAGGATCGATCTCCACCGGCCAACCGGAAACCTGATGCTCTCACGGTGATGCGGCCACCGCCCGGCCGAATGTCGTACATCGTGCACAATCAGGGACCGGGCCGTGCAACATTCATGCGTTCATTAGTGCGCCGTTTGGCACGGAACCGAGCCGGACCATCGATGGTTGTTACCGGTTGAAAATGATTTGAACCTTGCACATCACGTCTTGGCCGTGGACCACGCCAACGGAACGTTCTAAAGAGTTCCATTAAATCAATCCACCCCACTGCACCTGAACCCCATCCCGGCCCTGCCGGAACCCGGAACGGCGCAACACTTAAAACAAATTTCACTCCATTTCGGTCATCCTGGCAAGCTGAAAGCTGGCCTCCACCGATCAGCGTCCCCGCGGGGATTAGGCAGCACCTTTTGCCGGCAGCTTTGCAGCGGCCTTTTTCCCGTCCATTGGATATTATGGAGTGCAAGTGAGCTAACGTTGGCCGGAGCCGGAGCCAGCGAACGACGACAACAAACATAACGCGCCGAGTCGCCCAACGCAGGCCCAACCTGGCCGGTGGAGCCTACGCCATCGCCGGCTGTGCGCCGTATCGGAGCCTCGGTGCCAAACGACATGCCCCAGCACAACGGTGCAATGTAAATGGCATAATGGAGATACGCTGCGCTATATGGCTATGGCTGTGCCTAATCCGACAATGCTTCGACGACGAGAGGCGTTTAGCCGGAGGGACTGAGGACTGAGGACCCGCGGCCCTGCTGCCTGGCTAGGATTCGTTTCATATCGTCAGCATCATGCACAAATTGGACTTATTCGATTTAGTTTCCCGTTTTTTCGTCCTGCACTAGTACGGCCGCTGCGCTGCTGGCCACTCCCGGGGTTTTTAGGCGTCGGTTCGACGTGTCGCACTCTGCCGGCCGGCACATGCTCGTCCCGGCAATATTGTTACCGATGCCACGACGCGGACCTACGCTCCAAACACACGTGTTAGTTTTACTTATCGGCGCCGTCGCCAATATTTGGCAGTCGCTGCCTTTCCCAATTCGATGTCCAAATGTCGCGATGTTACCGTTTTTTTTTTTTTGGTTTGTCCGCTAAACATTCCAGCCAAAGTGGGCCCGTGCATGTGTCCCTTTTGCGAGTCGGCCAAAAGAGCACTGACAAACCCGCACAACATACTCTCAGCGACCAGGTCCAGGTCCGGGTCCCAATGCTCGACAAAAAAGGAAGCTTCCGCGCGCAGCGACATCAGAACGTCAAACAGCCTCGACGATCTGGTGCCTAGGCTGATGAAATTTCGCATTTGCATACAAATCAATTATTGTTTTGCTCCGTTTTTCTTCCGCCAAAAGCGTGATGCTGTTCGGCGGATGCACGAAAACTGGTACATGAACCGCACACCCGCCAGCGACTTGCGGTCGCCGTGGGGCCCTCAAACACGCCAAGCGCGGCGCGACATCACGCGGCTCCCGAAATAACGAATACAATTTCCATTTCCATCCATTTCCGGTCACCATCGGCGGCATTCTGTGTCGGGGCCGGCACGGCGTGCGGCAAAGAAGTTTCGAAAGGCCGTGAATAAGCTTATTGCGACTGAGGGAATCGTGAATGGCGTACAGCCGACGTTATGACGTCGCCCTGCGCCGGCACGGGAAGCTGTACACCCGGACTGGTGGCCGGATCCGGTCCGGCCCACCGGAACCAAACAGAAAAATCGACCGTTGCGGGACCGAACGGAGTTCGTCGCGCACTTAAACTGCCACATGCCCCACGCCGCCCGGCTATCGCCAGGGCTTCCAGAGTCAGGGGCAACTCTTACATGATGAGCACATATCGGCTGATACTTTATTCATGATCCCGGAACGGTTCGCAACCACCGTTCGATGGTGTTTGTTGATGGTTTTTGCTCCGAAAACCAGAGGCCACATAAATTGCAGCATTTACAGGCACGGCCGTCGATTGGAACGCTGCGGTTTATGGTGATTTTATTACATTCCACTCTCGCCCGGAACCCGTTGACCCATGCGGAGCAGTACCGCAAGTCGAACCCCAAGAACAGTCGAGCGTCGAACAATACTGAAAACGGCCCCCTTCAGACACACAGAACAGGCAGTGTTCAAGAAGTGAAACACATCAATATTGTAATGCGTTACAAACTGCCCAAAATCACTTGGAGTTATTCAATAACAGCAAAATCTATGTATAAAAAAGAAAGTCGCATATTGTTCGGCGGCCCATAACTTATTTATCTATATACTGGCAGACCCGGCGAACTTTGTTACGCCCCAAAGGCAATTTTTGATTTTATCTAGTTAATTTTTTTATTAGTATTAGGATAAATTTTAAAAAATCTATTTGATTTGATAGGCTTTTTTGGCTTTCTTTTTTCTTCAGTTGTGATACACTAAATTTTTTGTTCTATTATCAGGCGCAAGAACAAACAAACGCAGATGGTAGAGCCTCCGCTGATAGAGCAGTCGGTAATCTCACGCAGCTGAGCTGGGGTCGAATCCCGGGACCGGATGTTACGCAACCGACCATGGTTTCGATTCCCGATACCGTCGTTTCAGGGGGTGGTTGGCACAGGACCCCAATTTTAAGAACAAACCCGTACAGAAAGCATTAGAGATTAACATTGTCTCTGTCGCGCCAAATAAGAAGAAGAAGACATGTTGGACAATTTTTTCGTGCTGTTTCATGCTTTCATAAGTAAAAGGATGAAAACTATGCTGCCGCGTCACTGATCAACATCACGGCACTGCAATTTTCCCGATAATTATTGATCAATGCTTCCCGATGATCAAAATAACTTACCAAAATAAGCAAGTGCTTAAAATTTTAAGTATTCTGTCGTCGCTAGAGTCATCGCGACAAATCCTCAAGAGCACGGGCTCTCTGACGCTGTGGCGAGGGCTAGGGGGAGCGGTCGTAGGTTCATTGCCTGCGCCGCTCACATATTCAATATTATTTCCCCACACAATAGTTTGTTCACAGCGCCAATGATTAAATTTGAAATTAAACGTGAGCTGTGAACGTAAAATTTGAAAATTCGAAGGGGAAAAAGTGCTGATTCCGAGGATCTCGATGATTCCGATGATCCCAATCGATATGTGGCATGTTCACAGGTAGTAAGACGATCTGCGTTGTTTGTTTTTGCGCCTGATAATAAAACAAAAAATTTAGTGTATAGCAAGGGGCTCAACTGAAGAAAATATAAAGCGTTAAAAAGCCTATCAAAGAATCGTTAAAGTACTAGATTTCTTTTCATTTACCCTAATCCTAATAAAAAAAATTAAACGAGATAAAATCCTAAATCTGTTTGCCTCTGAGGCGGAACAAAGTTTACTGGGTGTCTCAGTAAACGAATGCAATCTTACATCGAACCCAACATTCAGTAAACATTTATGTTGAGGGCCGTCCACAGTATCGGAACGCCAGTTGAGTCGTAGAAAAATAAACTCAAAAATGATAATAATTCCATTGGCTAGTCTAAATAAACTCTACAATAGTTCTGAAATGTTTAATAGTTTTTAGTGTTTCGAAAAAAGTCAACTCAGCACGATCGACACATCAAAAGCTGATCCATTTTAACCTCAAAAGTAAATAAATTACAAGGAACGAGTGTAATCTTGCGAGTCGATTTTTAAAAGCCGGTTAAAAAATTAATCAAAATTTCAACTGTTTGTATATCGTTCCAAGAATATAGCACATGAGTGGTTTTAATTCGTGAAAAGATTGAAACATGTTTTCTTAACAAAGAAAGCAAAATTTTGAGCAATTATTTTTTGAGAATAAAATTAATCAGGGCACGTTTTAGACCAACCATGAAAATGTAAACCATTGGAGATTGGATATTTATTTAATCCTTTCCATCAAAGGTCAAACATCAATATTTGCCACAAAAGCTGTATTTGTCGCAATTTTCCATCAACGCAAATAGTTGTTTTCCCCGCTCGGTTCCATGGCATAACCAAAAACACAATCAATCAATTATGGTGAATTTATATTTTTGTGTTGAATTGATACATTTTCTTTTCGTCAGCAGTCAAAAGTCTCCCCAATTGCAATGCGATCAATCAATCATCGCCGATTCGGCATAAAATTAAACACGCGACAATTTCACTTCGCTCCCGCCCACAAAAGGTTGCACACGTAACAATGTGGGTCAAAAAGGATGAAAACTATGCTGCCGCGTCACTGATCAACATCACGGCACTGCAATTTTCCCGACGGATCACCGTATTCGCTGCATGTTGAGCGCGGACGTTATTTCCACCTCGCTGATGATGACGATGGCGAAGGGATGGAAATGTATATGGCGGTATTTTTCTCTCATTTAAATTGTCAACAAAAGCGCCCAACGACCGCCTCCGCCTCCCTCATAGCGCATTCACGAAATACCAATTCGGGGCCGGAGATGGGAAATGCAACCCACAATCGGACACATTTTCACACCAGCCAAGTACACGAGCATGTACAACGGATTCACACCTGGCTACTCGGGATTGGTCCATGTCCATGGTCCGGCGGTAAAAGCTCTACTGCATTGCGAAATACGCGCCCCTACATTTCCGCGAACACAGGTGAAGAATGTTCAGACGAAAAAGCAAGTCAGACTGTGGGCTAACACAAAACAACCAGGGAAAAAATTCACGCACGAAGCACGTGTAAAATCACATAACACCGGAATAGCGATAGCAGAGATTCCACTACGATTAATGCGGAAAAGGGGCAGAATAAAAGGGAAATGAAGTGGTGCGCCGTATCAATCGTAACATCCCTGTAATCCCCACAATAGGCTACTCAACATCTGTGGCGATTGAAATCGGTTGTAGTAACCGATTTGTTTGATTTCATTGCTTTTTCAGAACCGCCTGTTTGGGTGCGCAGGACAACGGAGAGTAGATTAGATAAAGTGTTGGTAAACCCTATCCATTCATTCAATAGGATTATATCCCGTACCATCGTGTTCCGTTCGCAGCTCGTTAGGACAGAAAAGGATGTGGCATGCCTGTGTCGCAATTGTGGCATGCAGTCCACAATAACCGCCTATTGTTTTTTAAGCTTGCTGCTACAAATCTTTTACGTGCGGCATCCCTGACATCAGCCCAACCCCAACGATCATCAGTGTAATCGTTTCTTATGTTTGATTTTACGACATGCGTCGGGTGTTTTTCAATCGATCATCACAATCTGTCAATATGTTTTCGTTGTGTTTTCATTTTATAGAATTTGAAGGATACGAGCCATTTTCCTTTTCTGATTCTGTTGCAATCACCGACTCTCTATTACCTCTGGCTAGTTTTCTTCTCGCTTTCGGAAGCCTATTCCAGGGAGGGGAGAGTGGATCTCTTGACCTTTGTTTCAGTGGGGCAGATAACCCAGATTGAGGATCAACCGTTTCTAGCGGGAGCGGAACAAGTAAAACACTAGGTGTGCTCGGTTCTAGTCCCAAAAAGGTTTTTTAACTTTATTCTTACATTTAGGTGCTTTATGTACAGATTTTTGTGCTTATAAAATGGGGACACGGTGGGGACAAAATGGCGCTTCCGCGACGGTGTAGCGCTTTCGTTTTGGCCGTAGCATATTTCCGTGTGTATATTTTGATGCTAGCCCTACACCTTTCGACGCCTAGCCGTTGGGCCTGTCCAAGTCAATTTTGTTTAATAATGGAGAATAAATCAATCTTAAATATACCTGAGAAGAAATGTTTTTACTTTCTTCAAAATGTAACAAAACATGCATGTTATAAAAATGTTGTGGTGGTACTTTTTGGTATGAAAGACACGTACTTATGATTTCTCAGTGCTGAGCATAAATATAACCTTCAAATCGTTTATTTCTTACAAATGGTTTTTTATTTAGGGAATTTAGATACATGTCGTTTCTTCTAACGACACGAATGTTCTTTGACTGTGGCATTGACAGCAGGTTTTTTCCCATATTTATATTCCGTGCTTAACGTCTTAGGCAGCTCGATCGTTATGGACGAGCTGGAATCACTCTGTTGCATTTGCTCGGGCCACACACCGTCGCCAGTGAAGTGAAAATCCATCTCTATCAAGTAAAGCGCAAGGGCAAGCTTTTGCGATGAATTTGCTTTACCAACATCGACCCCAAGTTCCTCGTTTATCTTTGCATCGGTGGCCAAAACTGTCAGTTTTTCTTCTATTCTACCTCTGAAAGATAATAGAGAATGTTTAGCATACTTTTTTCTTCAACATACATGCTGATTTTTTCTTTAACATTAAAAACATACAATGGATACAGCAGAATGTGGATATTGTCGAGCATGTCACTGGTGGTAAACTTTTGCTTCAGCAATGCCTCGATAGTGTCTTTCATCTGTACGATTGGCACATGGAACCAATTTGGGTGTCGTTTCATTGTCTCCAATGCAGCCGTTCCACGTTCACCAAACATGCTCTTCAGGAAATGGGCGGTGTCTCTGCCTTTAGTCCTGTCGCACCCATCACGTACATATCTGAAATGGACGATATGCCGAAGACGACAAAATTGGGAAAGTAGTTGCTGAGCGAATTGCATTGCTTCGTGGCGCAGTACACGTACCTTTCAAAATTTCCCGAATGACTCGAAAGTACGTCCAGCGAAGCACAGCGAACCTTCAATTGCTGCAAGTACTCCAATCGAATGCTGGCCTTTTTTTGGTGATGAATCAGCTTCAGCACGCGTGGGTGCTTGCCCAGTACTTCAAATTCCTTCACGCTCTTCAACCGCTCGATACGTTGCTCGATGGTATTCGGCGACAGTGTCAAAACGCAGAGACACTTCAGCAACTCGTGCTCCGGTATGTTGTGTTCCTTCAGCAGCGCTATCGTCTTTGCGAAGGTAGTGTGGTTTATCATAGCTAGCTTGGGATATTTAAGCGCCAACTCCTTAAACTCGATGCCAGCCACCGATGGTACGTGTTCCGGGAAGCGAAGTAAGTTTTCTGGATCCGCATGCAGCAGGTACATGTTGGCTACCAGCCTATCACGGCTGAACTTGTAATCGTACTGCAGAATATCGATAACACGTTGTGTGTGACCAAAACTTTTGTTTTTTATTTTGGAGTACGACGTCCACAGCTTCTGTCGCTCTGTTTCCGTTATGGCGAGTCGGTGGAACAGGAATTCATCGATGAAAGATGTCCGCATATCGCACACCTTGCTTTGATCGTCCCACCGGAACTGCGGTTCTACAGTTAGTTCGAACTGACGCTTCATTTGATCGTACATATTTAAATCGGCCGGTATGAGCCGAAACTGTTTTAGCTTTGCGACGCTGTTACGTATCAACCGGAGACTACTGCTGACGACATTTATATTCAGCGCTTCCAAAATACCGCACTCACGCAGGATAGTCGTTCTGTTTTCCAACGTTATCAGGTGGCAGTGCAATATTTTGGGTTTTTCAAAGATTTCACTCATCGTGACATTCACGTACTTTAAAAAAGCAACCTTTTTTAGGGTTTCGGCCCGGTCTAGTTCTACCAGTGAACGATTTTGCAGCAACCATTTGTATACTTTGGATTGTGACACACCTAAACAATGTACGGGTGCAAAACAGCGATTAAGGACAGCTTACGAATGGTTCTGAGTTGCACTTTAACTTACCTAAATGAGGCGCATAGAATCTAGCAGCGTCAAGCACGCTTACTTGGTCCTTATTTACCGCACTGCACATTTGACGACAAATTAAATGAAAACGATGCATTTCCGATACGCGCATCTGTTTGCTTCCTGCACCGGAATCGCGGTGTTTTGAAGGAAGCCTGGTTTGTCAAAATCAGCTGTGCGAGAGTTCTCGACAACACACACATAGAAATGCGAGCGTTGTCACATTTTACGGCGATGTTTTGAATGTTGCTTCACATAAATTTATGCTAAGAGAAGCGATGAGAAAAATTTATTTAAATATCTTAGCCGTCAATGTAGTTTTGAAAAGGTATACTTTATGTTGCTCACTTACCAGTAATTGTGAATGTTCATAGTACTGATGAACATCGTACACCAATTTACAACCCCCCAAAAGCTGTAGATTCTGACGAGAACTTCCATTAAGGCTAGGAGCGCTGGCGGGAAGTTGCACGATGTCGGCCGAGAAATAACGCTTAATATGAACAATATACGCTTTCGGTGTTTTCTTGTTTGAAATGGTTAATTATTTAAACTCTTTTAATAATATCTGTGGTGCGATTATCGCACAATTGTACATGTCTAGTTTCTGTTCCATAGTCTGTACAAATACAACACGTTGCCCAAAAGAATTTATTGACGGCTGATGCACGAGCACGGGTTTCGTGACGGTTTGTTTCTTTCGTGTAGAGCAGAACAGAGAATTGGATACCCTGAACCGTCCATCCTAGCATACGGCAGACGATCTCATCTAACGGTAAAT
This sequence comes from Anopheles bellator, assembly GCF_943735745.2. NCBI lineage: Eukaryota > Metazoa > Arthropoda > Insecta > Diptera > Culicidae > Anopheles > Anopheles bellator. The sequence continues at coordinate 39,291,702 of NC_071286.1, forward strand.
TTCCTAACGATACTCTCCCACCGAGATCGGTGGTTCACAAAGCCTACAAGGGGTGAGTTGCATTATTTGTATGCAAAACATCTATTTACAAAACTCTTTTACGTTTTCATTCCAATATCATTACTCCCAAAATCGCGATACGACTTGATGATGAACCAGTTGATGAACCTAGATGATGGTCCGCTGCCGGAAGGGTTCCCCCTTTTTCTGAGCCGATAAAGCCCGCCGGATCTGAGTATGAAGGATTCCAGAGTTTTATCGATAGAGACGCGCAAAGTCTTGCAGCGCCTGCGTGGTGGCACGTGGTGTTTCAGAGCTGTAAGTAAAAGGTGTAAATTTAGTGTTATTGAGGAAATTGCCGACGTTACTCCTAAGCCGTGTCTTCTTCGAAAAACCTACTTGACAACATTAGCAACAAACTGCACCATTTGTTCGTGCGTAACAGTAACAGAACCACCACTGTTCTTCTTCGGTAGACTATCGAGTGCCTTCTTCACGTACTCTTCAAGCTGGTGCGGATTATGTTGCTTTATCTCGACAAACACTTCCGCCACATCCGTCAGCATGTACGCGTGTAGAAAGAAGACGGATGCAATTAGAAGGTTCCGGATGAGCGATTCACCATGCTCAACGAGAATTGACTGCACAATCGTGCGCCGATCATTTGCCCGGTCATGGCGCAGCAGGCTGCAGAAGAACCGCATCACAGATATGTTAGCATCCCGGTGATCGAGTGTGCAAGCGAGCAACCCGCAGTCGATGATCGGCTTGACCAGCTGCGACTGCAGAAACTGTAAAGGTGCACGCTGAATGAAGCGTGTCGCGAGTCTAAAGAAGTCGTCCACCATGTCCGGATGATTCTTGAGCCCATTTTCTATCCGCAGAACGCTGAACGTAGGTTGGATAAAGGCCTCCAGCATATTTAACAGTCCTTGCGTACAGCCCTCTTCGTAAGCGAACTCATCTACCAGAATGCTCCCCAAATAGAGCAGACAACTGTGGTTGTGGCCAGAATAGATCGTGATGATTTGCTCGACCAGCGGCTCGAGGATGGGCATCGCCTGCTTTCCGACGCACCGGATCGCGTACCGTATACAGCGGACGATACGTTCCATAACCTTCGAGTCATTTTTGTAGCGATCGAGGGCTCGCGAAAGAACATTCCAGTTATTTACGATGACAAATACGCATGGATTTGGCTCGTTGGTGCGTACTGTTGGGTTAATGTGTCGATATATCGACGCTAACCGGTCCAACCAAAAGGCAGGATCGGAACGACACCTTTTCCCGTCTAGTCCGTCGTCCTCGCCGTTCGTTAACCTGCTTAGTGCCTCCACTTGAAAGCTGCACAGCTCCTGCATGGCCGGTGTCAGCTGATTCGCCGGCAGCCGCCCGATAATTATGGAGATGCCTTTCAGTAGCCCGATTGCCGACTCCGTCTGAATGTCAAAGCTGTCGAGGCAACGCGCTATCTCCATTAGCCCGCTGATGTGGCCCAGCATGTGTTTTTTACAGGCGGAGCAGATTGACTGCAGCGAGTTTGCGGCGGCCGTCGCGAGCCCATTCTTTTGTTGCAACGCAAATAGCAGAAAGTTCAGCACCGGTTGCAGCGTGTCCGGGTTCGAGTCAATCCAGTCGCACAGCTCTCCTAGTATGTTGATCGACGTGTAGCGGATCGCGATGTGACAATTGTCTTGGAGATGCAGTATTGCCTCGACCACCTTCGGCACCACCTCGCTCTCCTCACTACAACGGAACCCCGGATCGTGGGGGGAAAGAGAGCATACACGAAAAACCATATGTAACCCTTAAACCATGTCGCGAGTATTTAATTTTAATCACCAAAGCTGGTTGAATCTCGCCGTTGGTATTTCACGCTCTCCCAATTCCATAATCTCTCTAGAAGATCCAAATAACACAAATCGCAAAAGTACATTAAAATGGTGTCCAATTCCATGGCGGCCGACGCGGAAGCGGGCTTTGGGTGGATGGGACGGTTAACCGGGTATAGGTACAGAAAACGGGACTGCAGTGGCAACGGGAGACATGTTGTTACGCTAATCCGATCAAATTCTTCTAAGTTTAATAAATCATTACAGTTTAACATGCAGTTGTTAATGACCTGTTTGTTTGATGTTGTTCAATTTTAATAAATTTTGTCTAGAATCTATGTCACGCACAATCTAGTGTAAAATTAAGAGGAAAAAATGCACCATTAACAAAAAGTGCTACTCTTAAGAGATCGTGTAGATACTCCAAAAGAAAAGGGGAAAAGTTTTGTCAATCAAAAGTGAACGCTAGCTTGAAAATCTAACTTGATCGAACAAAAAACCAACAAGAGCATCGCGCATCGTTCGTTGGGCTATACTTACGGCAGGATGTTTCGGGCCACGTTCTGCATGATAAACAATGCGGCCTCACTCGATTCCCAGGACACGTTCGGGGTTTGCAGTATAAGAAACATTTGCTTGAAGCAACTGATCGAGCTAACGATGAATATGACGTCCTTGATGATTTCTGAAACCTTAAACCGGAAATCCTGAAACGATAGACAAAACGAACAGTTTTCAATGGACAGATTACTACAATGCGCGCAACTTCCCTACCTTAAAGGATCCACCTTCTTCCACTAACCCATCATGGTCGGAATCGAGCTGTGAGTGCTTGTACAGTGCCGCTATCAATCGCTCGACGTACGGTTTGAAGTGCGCTGTCAGTAAAAAGTTGTTCCGCTGATACAGATCCTCACTTAGCCGGTACCACATGTTGAAGGTAATCTCGGCCACCTCGTAGTCGTAGTGTCCGACGCAGTTCAGGACCAGATCCAGCGCCTTCGTCGAATAGTGAGGTGTTTCAGCGTCCGAGCCCGCTACCATGCGCGTCAAATTGCTTTCTACCAGTACCGTGAACAACCGGCAAAAGTTCATCGACTTGTCGAGATCCTCCTGTGCGACGGACATATTATACACCTCCTCTAGGCAAAGGATGCCGCTGAAAAGCTTCTCATCGAGACCACCGTGTGTGTTGTTCACCTCCATGCACTGTAGCAGCGAACAGAGCGCGTCCGTTGCCGCTTCGTGGAGCTCGGGACTGCAGTTAATGTTGCTAAGCAACTGGAAGCAATACATTATGATCATGCTGTCACTAATCTCGGGCAGCTTAAATGCATTGACCTGCACCCAGGAGGTGAAACATTTCAATATCTTCGAGCGCAACAGTTCGCTATCGTTGCCATTCATGAGACACATCGTCAGGTATTCGACCACCATGGTGGAATCGGCTTCGAGTTCTTGCAAAATCTCTTTCCGCCGGTTGGCGCCGAGTCGCAAGTGGCGCGAATTTACCTCCTCCGGAATGAGCGTAAGCAGCTCGAGAAGGGCGAACATCATGTTGGCGTTGCTCGAGAAGCGTTCCAGAAGCGTTGCCACCGGTTTGTTCCACGACGACATGAGCAAGGCCAGATCAGCAAGCGCTAGCGATAGCTGCGTTACGATGACGGACTTTGTTTCGAGCGTTATATGGCTGATGTGCTCAAGCAGCGATTGCCGCAAGGACTCGTGCGCCGTCTCCGGAAGCTCATGGAAGCTGGTTTGTATCTTGTTTCGCATTGTTTGTGCGGCGAAGGTGCACGAGTTAAGATCATGCTTCTGTTGTAACAGTTCGTCAGCAATCTTCCAGGAATGGATCTGCAAGGAGAGCGGCAAACAATTAGAGAAACACCAGTGGCACAGAATATGATACCCAAAACAGAAAAGCAAAAAATAAACCCGCCACTTCGGAGTCGCTCACGGTTAGGGTAAAGATAGCTGGGAAAGAGGTAGGATATTGGACGGAACTCCCGTGGGAAACCGCGGGACTTTGCCCGGTTTCGTCTCCTTCCTAATGGTACATTCTTGAAAAGAACTAAATTGCCACCAGGATGTAAGTTTTCGAAACTTATTTCTCTATATTTTCTCTATGGCAAAAGTTCCAGAACAAACCCATTTTTTGAGGTTATATTTGCTGCTCGGCGGTTGAGCAACAGAGACAGCGCCAGTGAGAGAGCGAGTGAACGAGTTCCTCAGCGACGAGGCCAATGGTGCCCGGGATCGACCTGCGTATGCAAAAAGAACACTTACCGATTTTTGAAACTCTTCCAGCCACTTGGAGGCTTTTTCCTTTTCCACATTGTTCGGATCGTTATACAGTGTGTAAACGCCTTGCAGAACGGCCTCAGTCGTCGGGGGCTCCATTTGGTCCGTGGAAAAGCGAGCGTTTCTTCGTTGATATTTCCACTCTCGTCGTAACTCAACTTGCGGCAACCACGACTTTGAAAGACCGCTTTCGCGCGGCGAGCGAAAAGGACCGTTTGGCCACGAATCGGCACTCACTGTGTTTCTGTCTCGCTTCCGCTCTTTTTACCGTTTCCGTGATCCGTTCCGTCCGTTCCGTTCCGTGCAAAAAGAACACTTTCGCACGATGAGCCACTTATTCCGCGTTTCGACGATAGTTTTCTATTGCGGGTTGCACGATTTATATATTCTGCTAGCAAAAGCTAATGTACACTTGCACTTTTCGCCTGCTGTTTCTCTTTGAAACATGGCATTTTGCAAAAGCTTTCGTTTCCAACCAAACCACCTTTTGCTAAAATTTTACCAAATCGACCGATGCCGATGCTTTTTGTCAATGACATTACACTTGAGTGCCCTGCTCAGTGCAGTGTTGCCAGTAAGAGTTACGAATCAGTTCGAAATGGGAGTTAATACAATAATTCACAGCGCACTTTATACAATATATAAAGCACAATTAGTTCTTTAATAATCTTTTACATATGAGAAACTACTCTCAAAAGTTAGTTTTTTTTTCTTTGCACTCTTTGCAACCATCGAGATAAGAAAATCCATGGTTCTCAGCAGGATGCAGATTCAGCGGCGCGCTGAATTGGTTGGTGGTCGAAACGTCAAAATAAAAGCCAAACTTTGCTTGAAGCGGTGTTTACGTTTCACACCGCTACTGAATCCGCACCGAATTACGATAGAATAGGTTGAATTGTGTTGGCGAAAACCAGGTGGGTGTTTTCTTTCGTACTATTCGCAGCAGTGCCACCCAGAACTGAGCTTATTTGCTTCCAGGTGCAGTCATGTCTTCGATTCAGGAGCGGCTTCAAATGAAGCGTGTCCCGTTGGATAAATGGTCAACAAAGGAAAAGCTTTGCCTAGCCTCATCCGTAGCTTGCAGCGGTGACCAGAACTGGATGTCGGTGAGCCGGTCCCTGAAGATGCTTTGCGGTAACGATAGGCCGAGCGATTGGTTCGCACAAAAGTCGTGTGCGGCCCAGTACGGCAAGCTGTTGGAGAATGTGGAGACGCCCAAACGGAAGAAACGTACTGCTTCGGAGAGGGACGGTGTAGCAGCGGTTGAGACTCCCAGTGAATCCATTCTTCGCAAATTAACACAAGAGCGTATTATTGAGCTGAAAAAAATTATCCAAGAAGAGAGCCAACAATACACCAAGGTCAAGGAGGACATCATACTGATACAGAGTGGCGTGACGGACGAAAGCAAACTACGCGAAATGTGGAAACAAATCGAACAGGAACGGGCCACTAAGGAGAAGGAACAAATACAGCACGCCCAATGGCTGAAGGAACGCGAAGAGAAGAAGCTGGAACTCGAGCGTCAGTGGCGGCCCATGTATCCGAACTCCCCTACGGCTTCCAACAAGGCACCTACGCCACCTATAAAAATCAAAGAGGAAACCGATGAAGACAGTCAAGGTTCGTGCAAGTCAGGAATGTCCCCTTTGTTAACATCCCTCCTCAAAAACGCTTCTGGCACTGCAGGGACGGGTTCCACTGGGTCTACCAGTCAACAATCGACCGGAAGGACGGCATCGCCGACCATCACCAACCTTTTGACGGGAAGTTCTACAATCTCCGCCAAGCTTAGCCTCGCGTCTGTCGGCGAAGCTGGACAAAACGGGCAGTCTAAACAGCTGAGCGGTCCTTCCAAACAAGATAGTTCGAGCTCAACTTCGGCTACCAAACCGACGACGGTAAAAGAAGAGCAATGCCTAGGATTGGAGGTTCCGACAGCAAGTGGCGACGGATTAGAAACAGTGAAACCGACGGTCGAAACCGACTCCATCAAGGCGGAAGTTTTAGACGTGGAAATGGACAGCGAAGACAACGCTGACCCGGCGAAAGACTTATTGGACGTTTTCGAGGATCTCATTCCGGACGACTTGGATGAAATCTTGAAGGAAAACAGTGGCATGATACTGGAAGATGTGGACCTGAAAAACGTCGTCGACTCAATCATGGAAGCGGACGACGAAGCGCTCAAAGACAAGGAACTCGATGTGATCGAGGACGACGGAGATGTGCAGATGGCTGATGTAGAGGAGAAGCTTATTGGGACGGCTCCAAAAAACGAGCAAAGTACGGTGGAAAGTGCAGGAACTCCACCACCACAACCTCTGCCTGCTAAACCGTCGCCAAATGACGATCCTCCTGCCAACAATGACGACGAGGTCAACGGAAGGCCAATGCACGCTGCCAGCAAATCTGTTGAGGTGCAACAGTTAGCGAGCGAGCCGTTAAATCAGGACGAAAGCGACCCACCATCTGCGAAGGTTGAAATCATACCTATAGAAGACAGTACTAGCAACTCACCGGCGACCATTCCTTCAAGCGACGATAACAAGGACTCAATGGAAGAAGCAAGTGGCGCGGACAATGCCGAGAGTGTCATAATTGTTTCGGATTCAGCAAAAGAGGAGGAAGAAGATGATGATCCGGAGGAGCTACCAAACTGCAGTTCGAACGAAGTGAGGACGAACGCGGAGGATGATGATTCGGATGATAAGCCACTTGCTTCGTTGGATCACACGACAGTCGACAGTTCGGCTCAGGCCCAGGATAAGTTAAAGGATGATGATAAAAGCGAACTAAATTTAACGAGTTCCATAGCTCAAGACGGTGTAGAAACAGAGGACATCAGTGCACCGTCGAAGGATGTAAATGTTGAACAACTCCCCATCGATTCTCTTTCACTGCCAGCGGATGAAGCAAAAGCGAAGAAAGAAGCAATGGAAAAGCTCGCTTCTGAGTATGACTTCAAGGACGACGAGGAACCGATTGTTCCGATGTCAATACAGAAAGCCAAGGAAGAGAAGCACGTCTCAGAGGATGAAGTATTTGAAGACGCACAGGAAACATGCGTCGAACCGGAAGACACAAAAGAGCAGGAACCACCAGTGAAGAAGAGTGTCCCAGAGGATCAAGTATTAACTGTGACGGATACCGATGACGATTCTTTGATAGAGATGAAAATCGGTAAAGCGAAACGTGACTACTCACGTCGCCGACAGACGGATGAAGCGCAAAAGTTGAAGGACGATCTGCCGGGCTACACACGACACGATGAAACAGCCGAAGGCCGTTCGTTGCGGAAGCTCCGGGACCGTGATCGTTCCGAAAGCCCGTACGTCATTCAGGATGACGAGGCGAACGAGAAAATGAAACGCAGCTATTCGTCGACACCCGTCATGGATTCGATTCCAGGTTCGCCGGCTTCAAGCGAAGACCGTGATCACCGGGCGTGGAAAAAATCGATTCTTGCCGTACATTCTCGGATTAGTGTGTTGAAGAATGCAGTCGCATTTCAGAAACCACTGCCGGAGGATCAAATCACGCAACTTATCTACCGACCCATGGATTTGGCTCAGATTAGGCGCAACATAGAAAATGGTAACATACGAACCACGGTTGAATTTCAACGCGACATCATGCTCATGTGCACCAACGCAATCATGCTGAACCGTGCTGAACTCTGCCCGCCGCACACTGCCCGTATGCTGATGCGCGAAAGTGTGGCGCTCATCGAAACCGGCATGGACCCCAAAGCGATAAGGGAGCGCGAAAGCGACCGAGGTACACACAAGCGCAGCTCCCGGAAGAGTACGACGAGAAATTCTTCGGCCGGTAGAAATCAGATATAAAATCCGCTAAAGAGGTGGTTAGGATTACACGTTTCATTATACGCTCATTAATAAAGGTAGAAGAAAAAATATAAAAAGGCTTAAAATTCATGTGATTCTGTTTACATTTTCGCTTTCAATAGATTCCTAGTTTCTACGATGGGTTTTAAAGAAAACTAATTGCTAAGACTGTTGAGACACGGTTTAATAGACACGAGGTTCGTCGTCTATTAAACGCACCAGAAGTCTTTCCAACTTAAAGGGACTAACGTCCACAGAATGCTTGTAATGAATGGTTGGTTCTTTAGAAGCATCCACTATCCCACATAGTGTTACGATTGATTTAAAAACGACGATTATGATGAAGTATTAAACAAATAAACATCAATGATGAATTGTGCTTCATAATTAAAGCGATACTTAGCTAGTATGCCTTTCCTCACAAAATACGCCAAACACCGCCCCTGCGTATCCGGTAATGAGCACATAAATCAAGCGTATTCCACGGGGCCGTGCAGCATTAAGTACCATAAACCTATATATGTTTTCGCCAACCTGTTCACGAAGGCAGCACCCGCAGAGTTTCGTGGCGCAATGGTACTATTTTATGCGAGATGAGACGTAGTGCTCAGTTCAGCAACAGCAGAAAGCTATTATTCGCAGAAGAGTCATAATTCGAATTGAGACCATGAATGGGAAAGTGCTGGAGCAATGTGGCGTCCACGGCCATGCATAGTTGTGAGATGGTGCACCGCCGGGTAATTCGAATTAAGCCTATTGCGCAATCGGTGCGCACCGCCGCGGAGACTGGGCCAATTCGAGAGACAAACAAAGCGTCCGCGAGGAACCGGAATGGCGTTCGGCAGACCCCTTGCAAACCCCGTCGTGTAAGAAGGAGGAAAAGAAGCCAAACAAACCGGTGTACGGTGACCTGATCTATGCTGCCCCCTCGGGACCTAGGGCCGGTAAGAGATGAACGAGTTTTCCGCGAATGCCGGCGCTGCACATACATGCCAAGAAAGCCGTATGGGCTCGTACACGGGACTGATATCTCTGTTTTCCGCATTAGGTCTACTAGCTCGAACGCACAATTTGGGGAATGAAAATGGCTACAAATCTGTGAGGTCGAGGCGGAACTCGGTTGGCGCTCGCACGCTTCATGGTACTACTTTGCGAGCTTTTAACAAAGTATGATTAGGAAATGGAATCAGTTGTTAATTTATGATTGCGTTAGTTTTTTTACAACTGTTTTGCTATTATCAGGTGATAGTTATAATTTTCTATTTGATTTTATTAAATATTTTACTTTGCAGAACTTTGCAATCTTCGCCATCCTTACCACTGTAAGTTCTTGACAGAGTCCATTATATCCACTAGTATCCACTAGCCACATGTTCTGAAACCGGAAATAACATCATATGAACAAACCGTGACTAAATTAAGAAATACCACGGTTTATCAACCGTAAGGAGGAAATGCAACGTCGTCAACTCCTGGTGCCGTGCTCAGTGTCGCAAATTCACCAGCTGTTCCTCCCGACAGCGGGCCTGTCCGGAATCGAAGTACACGTGTATTTACGATTCTCATCGCACGTGATCACAATGTCAGCAGGTGTGGTGTGCCCGGTGTTTATTGTACGTCTCTATTGGAGCCTACGAGGGAGTTGGTTCATGGCCTAGCCGGCTGGAAGGGGTACACACTCCGACCGCGAAAAGAAATGGAAACAACGGACGGCCACGGATCAAGTGCGGCGCGTCAGGCCTTGGTTATTGGACGCGTTTCAGTGGCGCGTCAGTTGGGTTCAACTACTCGGCGACAACGGTTCACTGAATGGAACAGCCGCGTCGTCCTTAGTGTCGGCCAGTGTCAGTAATAAAGAGATTCACTTTACTGCCAAGTTCGTAGTTGCATCGCTCAGAGAATTAGATAGTTATTAACTTTACCAAAATAATTGCCGGACAAGCTTACGCGTTACGAAACCCGGTGCAGCCGCGAGTTTAGTTGAAGAGTGTGCGGGAAGGTGTTACCGGTTTTATGCAACGGAAATCGTTCAGGTCGGACCGACGATCAACATTATGACGAATTGTTCAAATTTAATAACTCGTTACGGCTCATTACGGGTGTGGATGGTGCATCTGGTGCTGGGCTCTTTGGTCGCCCTTGATTATTACACTGTTGCTGGCGTTACAGTGGGTAAGTGGAAAATGCACCGATTTTGAAGGAAATGCAATTGCAAGAGCCAGCTAGTAGTTCCCCTGCTTCCGTCAGTAAAGTGGCGTGGTGAAAGGAGAACCGGGTTGCCGCAGTGGAGCCAGCCGAGTGCAAGCTTCGAGCAACCTAAGGTTTTGGGTTGTAGTTGCAACTTGAAAAAATTATGGTGTGCAAAGTGAAATAAGTAAACCCACCTATGATCTGGATTTCTGTTTTTCACGTGGTTGATAGTTTTAGCATTTTCTACAAAGATTTTTCGTTCTTTCAAGTCTTCCATACTTTGAGTAAAATCCTACTAAGCAATGCTAGGACCGTGAAATTGCAATGTTTCGAAACATCTGACAGTTGAACTTTTCATATAATTAAAGACGTATTTCCGCTTCCGCCATCGACGGAACCAATCGCAGCGCAACGATACCACCGCCAGCATCCGATCCCTCACTACCAGGATAACAGTAGGGCGGTGAAGATGAAGAACCACATTAAACATATTCTGAATATCAACGACGAAAATAGCACTCTCGACGGCTACTTGCTGTCGCTGTTGAACACGGAAAATCTTAACCCCACGTACGTCTTCCTCTTGCCAATGGAGGGCAAGAACCACGTCCGCAAACTGATATACCAGCGTAGTGACTTCGAGGAAGCGGAGTTTCCGAACGTGACCACCGTGAACAAATTCACCGCGAGGCCCAACCGAACAGCGCCGACTCCAAAACCGGGCAGCGATATGGTGCTGGAGAAGAAGATCTTCGAGTACATCGACAAGGACATCATGGACGAGGGTACACTGCGAGTGTTGGAGGAGAACGTGCGTACCGAGCGGAATTTTATCAAATTCATGGACGATCTGAACCGCGACTTGGAGGAAGAGGAGAGTCGCCGGGTGTTGAAGGATAGTTTACGTAAATCGTCATCCTCTTCGTGGTCCGGGTCGACCGCTCTGTTTACGCCTTACACGAATAAAAACACACAAACCGTAGGCTGGGACGATCTGGGTCTTGAAGGATGGATCGGCGGGTTACGCGAGCTACAGGACCATCGTTTCGAGCCTCCCGTGTTGGAGAAGTAAGTATCGAATTGGTTGTGCAGCCTTGTTGAGCAATATAGGTTATCCTTCGTTGATCTTGCTTAGGCCAAAAACGGACCAGAGTCTAGCTCACCCGGGGCAAACATCACTACAGGCAAGCTTTCAAGCGGGCCAGCAAGTACCAGTCCGTGCTACGGCTTCCCTTGGGATTCCGACAAAAACGATGGTCAATCAGACGGCGTCAGCCACTCGGTACAAGCAGACAGGCGTCCTGCTGAGCGAGACAGTGGGTGCAAAGCTGGAGGAGATATACAAACGCACCAACAGCAGTAACGCTCGCATCAAGTGGCCCATCACCAACAGTCGAGACGCACACCGGGACGAGGATGTGTTCATTGCCCGGGCCAACAATCCTTTTGGCCACTCAACAAAGTGGCGCTGGAGGTAAGTGGGAACCGGAACGCCCCTGTCCAGCTGGGCTATTGTTTGTTTCGCGCCCCACAACTCCCTGATGGCGGTGCTTTGTCGAAAAATTAACCTCACTTGTGAGTTACGCAAGGTACGCAACCGACCGGAGCAGCCGGCAAAAGGAAATTCAAAAACTGGGTCTCTTGATAAACGTGCACCATAAGTAAGTCACTGTGCGAGGAGGATGCTCGTAACGCCGCTTGGGTCGCTTCGGTAGGTCGATCGGTCGATCATCAGATGTAGGGCAGAAGGTGAGAGAGTAGTTCCGGCAAAGTGTCGTCGCGAGTGTACCTACTGTTTCCTCGTTACGAACCTGTTTGCGCCGATTAGGAATTTTCCTGCACCGCTTGTTGCGACGGCTCCGCAGCTTATTGGGACCTTCCTGCTCTACGTGGACCGTGAAGTGATGCTCCAAGTATAACGCGTTTTTCCAATTGCTCTCCTCCTCGTCGGACATCGGTTGGTCCGATCACTTCTTCACTTTCATTTCTCCCACCAAACGCAGACTAATAGCCATCTGCCGTGGCGCGTGCTCCGTTTGCTTTTGCGTATCGCTCCACGCACATGTTTTGTTTGGCGCGTGTTTTCAAATCTTCGCGCATTTCGCGCGTTGCGCCTCTCATTCAAGCTTCGTACGGTGATTGCTATCGCTGCGTAACGATGGCTCAGCCGATGGTACTTGCACGTTTGTTACCGTTTTGTAGTGGTGTATAGGTTCTGCGCGACGCAGCATCACTGGTGGCGTTACGCAATGCGCAATGCCCCATGTGGGAAGTACTGGCTGAATACTGACCCACAGAGGTGCGTCAAGAAAAATGATCTAATCGGTTCGCGGATATCCGCAGCATTGGTATGCAGCAGAAGTGAAGGTCTTTAGAAACGGCTGACGAGTTTGGTAACAAATAAGGACAAAAATGAAATCGAGCGGCCTGTGCTTTAATTTATACACCTTAATTGGCAGTCTGTCATAAAGCCAGTTTTGCAAGGTGTATGATTTTAAAACGGTTTAATCATTTGCCACCATTTGCGGAAAATTTATTGGACCGTAACAAAAGAGCTGGGTTGCCCTTGATTTAGTAATGTTCAACGATGTTGTCACCAGTACCGTGAAGAAACACAACTGCTGATCGTCACATTGGATAGTTTCATTAATCGATTTACTATATACCGATGTTTCCATTTTAATTTAGTGCTTCTAGTGAACTTGTTCCTGCTTGTGTCTGAACGTATAGTTTGACTCACTAATCAAACTCAATCTGTTCTCCCAAATTAGCAACGAGTCGGAACTAGAGGACCCTTTGAAAGCCGAAAGGCAGCCGTCCCGTGATGGACGATCGAAGCGCGGAGTCTACAACTTATATTCGATGATTAAGTGCGCGACAGGATGCGATCCCATCATTTACAAAGGCTACGGCTGTTACTGTGGCTTCCTTGGCTCGGGTCAAGCTCTGGATGGTATCGATCGGTGCTGTAAGATGCACGACTACTGCTACAGCACCGCCAACTGTCCCATGTTTCTTGAGTACTTCGTCCCGTATCTCTGGAAGTGCTATCGTGGTCGTCCATTGTGTGGTATGTAACTGTTCCCTAAAAAGTCTGTTGTCATATCTCCTAATTAAATTTAACTTTTAATATCTGCTTTAGCAATCGATCACGGCGAATGGGGTGGGCCTGGTTCCTGTGCTTCTCGATTGTGCCATTGCGATTTGTCGCTATCGAAGTGCTTGCGACGATATTACTGTCCACGTAAACGAAACGTGTGCACAACGTCACCATTGCGGCTGCTGCAGAATCTCGTTATGGTGTTTTAGCTACCTTGCCATTCGAAATGCCGCATCGTTCCCATCTAGTTTAAGCGCTAGCATTTCCAAAGTACAAATTTTCCTTTAGTATGTACATTGATAGGACTCAACGCGATAGAGTAAATAAAATTTGCCAAACCCAACAGTCAAAAATACTTGTCTACAGTTCATAAGCCGAAAGAAATTCACTCACAAAACCACAAAAATTTAACATGTTATTGCTCTTTATTTTATAGGTTCTACTTTTCGGGTTCACCAGCAAAAAGCCAATACAGCCAATAGCCTTTTGTTGCACGTGTTTAAATAAGGCAATAAGTGGGATGAAAATTTGTCTGTAAAATGGTCACCTATGACGTGTAAGTTAACAATAGAAATAATATAATAATAAATATCTGTGGTGAGATGCGTCAAGATCGTCTTCCAGTGGCATGTGATCCGCTCGGAAGAAAGAAAAACCGACTTTGGATGGTGGTATACTGGCATTTGCTAATTTTTTTCTGAATAATTTGGGCCACGAAAATCACAAAATACGATTTCGTAGATAGTGCTTGATAAGCTGAATGCAGACAACTGAATCTTCTGCGCTGTCGTGCCCAGCATCTAGACAACAAAATAAAGAAAGAAAAAATAAAGTGTATATGTTTTGGCCTCACTGATGGTAAGCGCTTCACTAGAAACCTACCATTTTCCTGAATAATCTTCTTCAGATTCTCGATGCAAAGAGTTTTGAGGGCGCGCTTCTTCGGTGGTCCCATCTTGTGCGGATACAGCACAGAAGTATCCACGACGACGTCGTGTATGAGCTTCAGTGCCCGGAAATCGCTTTCCAAGCTGTGGCCGACCAGAATTGTTTCCGAGTTGAACATGGACAGTAAGACGGCCTGCACGTTGCACAGCGTGGTTTTCGTCGATCGTAGCATCTCCTCCGTGATACCGGAAAATCTGCGAACATATCAGGAAGAGTGAAGGTGAAAACTAATCGAAAAATAAAATGTTTACATTAGGCAAATCAAAGATCCGTACCGTGTGTTATAGTCAACGATCCGGTTCAAGGGTTTGACGAGTGTATCATAGACAGTCTTCTCGTTGATATCAACCACCGTGACGCGGGTCAGTTCAAGGCCACCGGTTGTGTAACACATTTCGCAATCAAGCGCGAATACATCTCGCTTGGTCGGCTCGTAGCCCTCAGACGGAGCGATCGTTTTTACGAAACCGTGTAGGTCTTCGTAGTCCAAGTAGCTAGAGACGTGATAGTTGGCGTACATGCAACCAGGCGTCCCGGACGGCTGCTGGCAGCAGTTATGCAGGTTGTCTGCAAATCCGCGACGATAGCAGGTGCTCTTCGGGTGATAGATGCACGTGTCCACCTGCGGCTCGTCGTATAACTCCAAATTGAAAACCTTCGCGCAACGGGAACAGTAGCGTTCATTATCGTTCGGTGGTCTAGACGGTTTGGTGGTGTACATTTTGGCCTTCCCCGGCACATCAGTCGCCCGGGGAAATCCATTAGAGCGGAGTTGCTCCTCCGTAAGCATGCATTCGTGAATCATTTTATAAGCAATGGTTGCGGGCGCATTGTCAATGGTGTATGCCGAGGTTCTGACGTCCGTTTTTCTACGAATAAAAGTAAACGTTCCAATGTTTCGTTAGCTGAATTGAAAATTTCCCGCAACAACGTTAAATGTGCTCACAGTTTCTTGTTGACACTCCAAGAAATATTGTTAACCATTTTGCCCGCAAGTATCACATCGTGAGATACGGTTTTGTTTCTGCAATTCATATAAAAGCTCATCGGTCATCAGCACGAGAAATCAATTACCAGAATGTGAAACGTTTTACTGCGTGAAAAACACGACTCACTTTTCGGCTGCCGCGTTGCCCGTCTCGATAACCTCTTTGCGTAGTTTGTTGATCGTTAGTAGGGCGCTGCTTTTGTAGATCATCGCTGTGCTACACTTCTTCATCACGGCCAATTCTTCCGTTTGGGCACGATCCCAAGCATCTTCACAATTTGGATATATGTTGAGGCAGTGTTTCACCATCAATCCGTAATACTGCATCCGAATGTTGTATGATATTTTGCTTGAAGTCGGTTCAAGTATAGGCGGTGCTTGAGGAGTCTGAGTGACCGCTGCAGAAACGGTGGCTGCGCTTGCGTGTGCCACACGTCCTCCCACCTTCGATGCCGTCTGTGCCGGTGTTCGCACCGCTTGGTTCTTCTTCAGTTGATCTATCTTTTCTTTTGCCTTTTGGAAAGCAAGCACATTAACAGCGGGAGTGAATCGGCCTAGAAAAAGGAAATGCGCATATGTTGATTCAAACTAATACTTTGTGAAGATTGATGGAGTCATACTTTTGGGCATACTGAAGCTACTAGTCTCTGGCGGCGAAGCATAGAATCTGTTCGGACTGATCGGTAACACTGGCGATCCATTAACCGCTGGAGCTGGTGGTGTTGCAAGTTTTGCCATAGCTTTGCGCGTTTCTTCTGCGATTTGGCGTTTCATTTCCTCTTCTGCTTGTTTTCGCGCTGCCAGTTCTTCTTGCTGCTTTCGAACGATTTCCCGACGCAGATAGATGGACTGTAACGAGAGCAACAATGGTGTGAAGAAACGTACCGCGGATACGATCAATTAATTCAAACACTACCTTAATAGCGTTCTGAATGTGATTGGTTTTCTTCTCCACCACAGGCAATAACTTAGATGTGCTGGCCCCATCGTAGGCGACCCGTTTCTTCCGATTGTCATCGTAATTCGTCTTCGATTCTGCCAACATGGCTATCAAATCGATTTGTCCGTTTATCGATTCCAATTCCTTCGTTTCGTGTTTCTGCACTTCTGGTTGGTACTCTTCAAAAATCAATTTACACTGCTCAATGATGTCATCGTCATCACTGTCGATATCGCTCGGTGGATTGTTGATCAGTTCCTGATAGATCTCATCCTCCGAAGGGCGCATTTTCTCTTCCACGATCGGTGAAGCTTTCTCAGCCGACGTAGAGGACGTTCTCGATGACGACGATGATGTGGATTTGTGATGTTCTTTGCTTTTGCCACTGCGGCTGCTGCCAGTTTTCCTGCTGCTACTGCCGATGCTAGAGCTAGTAGATGAAGAGGTTGTTTTATGCTTGCGGTCCGAGGACCCATGGTGACGGTCCTTTTTGTCGGAGGAGTGCTTTGATGAGTGACTTCTCGAGCTTTCTTTATCCTTTTCGCGATGTTTGTTTTTACTGCTGCTGTTGCTGCTGCTGCTACTGACGTGCCTTTTGCTGGACGATGATTCCGATGATCTATGCTTTTTGTCCGCCGCTGACGATGATGAACGATGGGAACTTGAACTGTGTCGGTGACCGGAGTCGGTCTTCCGATCGCTTTCCCTTCTGGAAGAATGTTTCGAAGAACAACGCTGCTTGTCTTCTTCGGTGGACTTTTTGTCTCCAGCAGAATCATGGCCACTCGAAACACTACCATTCGTTGTTCCATTATCAAGACGGGTGATTGTCTTTTCGTTGGTCGTGGCTTCTTCGATATCGCTAGTTTCGCCCAATTTTTCAACAGAACCATTTTGTTCTGCGTTCGGTTTTGCTAGTTCATCGCTATCCTGTGCGATGTTTTCGTCCGACTTTTCAACATTGCTAGTTGATTGAAGCCTTGAAGCCGGAACGTACTTCGGAGCAACGGTAGAAACCGGGATGTATTCTAATTTTGGTTTCTTGCGCAAGACAGCTTCACTAGGATCGGACGATTCTGCACCTGTCTGTGCTTGATTGAGTAACAAGTTCGGAGTCGCTTTGTAAGTGGCAACCGGAATTTCTACAATACAAGAATTGATTGTGCTTATGAGAGTCACTTTTATTTACTAACCCGCACTACTCTCTTACTAACCCGGTTTGGCGTGCTTGAAATGACAATAAGGCCGGGTGCAAAAATCTCGCTCGTAGAAGGGACAATTGATGGTCCGGAACAATCCCGTCGCTGGTAGCATCGTTTGCTGTCGGCAAGGCAATCCGTCACAGAATAACTAGCAACAAATGGCCGTAACACGGTAATATTCACATATAGCATACATTCGAAAGAGTTTTCAAATAGTTTTATTAATAATTCTTCAATTCAGCTGATGAAATTAGTTGTTGTTTTCATACAGCTGCGGATAAAGCAACATATTTCCAATGACAGCTGTTTCGGAATTTGACAGTAACAACGGCGGCTGTTACAGTTGCAGTAACAGCCGCCGAATTGATCACGCTGGCGGCTGATTATACAGAAGGTAAGAATTATTTTATCTCTTGTGGAAAACGATATGCGAAATAACCGGTAATATTTTAAGAAGATGGTTATTACTCGTTTTTAGGCATTCTTTTCAAATACTTGTTTATGTTCGTTTTTGCCCTCGATTGATTTGACAGCCGCCGGAATTGAAGGTCTCTCGTCTCTCCCTCAACTTCACAACATTGAGCATCATCAAAACATTGGCCCAGATGTAAACAAACCCACAACTATCGAGGAGGGGGTTAATATTCCTATTTGGAGCTTCGTTAGTCATAATCGTGTTGAGCGAGGGTTGCTGAGAAGAATTAGAAAGCCGTCGTGCTGAGCAATGATTACAACTCGCTTGCGTCTGGCCAGTGTGCCTAAAATCATTACTCGACATCTATCTACTAACTGTGGCTATCCGAAACGATATGGAATCGAGCAGCATCGGCTTATCAGAAATGTCGTCAGTGGCAAATCGTTGACGGGCCAAAGGTGAGAGTCAGCGGACCTCCTGGAAGCAATTAAGTGAATTTTCTTCTTTTCGCCGCACAGGATGTATTCTAACATCGATTACTTGAGGGGCGACCCCAATCTGGAGTGTACGGCCGGAACGATGAACGATGGTATGTTTTGGATGGATGGTGTTTAGGAAACGGTTTAGGTGACGTCATTCGATAAACTTAGTCTGAATTCAGAAACAATGGCGGTACGGCTAATACGACAGTCACATATAGTTAGGACTTTGACCCTGAGAAGATGGGCTATGACTTGGCTTTATCGTGCGCCGTGCATTGTTTTGGTGGTTCTGGTGACAAAAACAGGGTTTGGGAGAACACAAAAAAGTCAAGATACTGGAAAGCAAACCCTCACGTGTCGTGTGTCCCAACATTAACCTTTTTGCAGTGAAGCAAACCATCATCAAAAAGCTGGCCATCGAAGTTGGGTATACTCCGTTTGTTAGCACTCGTGAACATTTGGTGCAGTATGTCCCACAGTCCGTGGATGTGCTTCCTCCTCGCAGCATGCAGGATTCCTTCACGTCGGCAATAATTCCCCTTACGACCGACAAGATCCTGAAGGACAAATACGTCGGGTTCATGGGCAATGTGCGCCTCGGTCGGTTGATGGAAGATATGGACATGTTTGCGGGTAAGTAGCTTGCCGAAAATTATTGTGGAATTCAAAAGATTGTGTTTCTTTCTGTTTTCTTTTAGTGTGGGTCGTTCATAAGCATGTCCAGCTACCGGACCTTCCAGAAGGCGTAGCGCTACCGTATACTTTCGTGACAATACTGGTCGATAAGATCGACTTTAGTGACCTAATGCCAACGCACGATGCTGATATTCGACTTTCCGGTCACGTCAGTTGGGTTGGGCGCACCTCGGTCGAGGTGGTTGTGTGGATGGAGCAAAAGCTGCATGGAAAATGGCGTAAACTAACGCGGGCTCTGTTCCTGATGGCAGCACGCGATGCAACCAACACCAAGGCGGCCTTCATCAATCCGCTGGTTCCGGCTAACGCCGAAGAGAAGGCTATATTCGATGGAGGAGAATGTGAGTAGCGAATAAGAACCTAACTCGTTCCTTGCAAATCAATAACATCCATCTATGTTGTGTGTATGTTTTAGCACGCAAAAAACGACGAAGTCAGCTGCAAAAGGAGGACCTACTTAAAGCCGAACCGAACGACTTTGAGCAACGGATGGTTCACGATTTGTTTGTCAAATCAATCGACACCAAAAGCAGGGCATTCAACAAGCGCATCCTGCCGCCGGGTTATGTATGGATGGAAGAAGCTACAATGGCCAACATCGTGTTCTCGCACCCGGAAGATCGCAACGCACACAACAAGGTGTTCGGGGGCTTCCTGATGCGCAATGCTCTCGAACTGAGCTGGGCGTTGGCGTACAACTTCGCCAAGCGTCGGCCGAAGTTGGAGCGCATCTCGGACATTAGCTTCCACCATCCGGTGGACGTGTCGTCGATGTTGAACATGCAGGCGCACGTAATCTACACCGATTTGCACTACATGGAGATAGTGGTGCTGGCAGATGTATACGATGCCGTCACCGGTCAGCAGACGACAACGAACAGTTTCTTCTACACGTACTCGGTGGCCGAACGGTTGCCGAAAATAATGCCCAAAACGTACCACGAGGCGATGTACTATTTGGATGGGCGACGGAAATTCCGGTACGCCATGGGCATCGATGCACCGAAGGCTGCCGGACCTAGCGCATCCAACCCGGCAGATGAAACGAAAAGCAAACTTTAAGCCAAACAACCGTTTTTACGACCATCTTTGCTGTTAAATGTTTATGTTTATTCTAAAAATCGACACCCAGTGTTTGGTTCACGGTAATTTATTCGTCATACTCTATACTTTTAATATTTGTAGCGCTTCAAAAGCTGAAATTTGTGTTGTTCGAAGGTACATTAGGTGAACTTATTTTTTACCACCGACAGTGTTTACAGGTATTTTTTTGTATGCTTCAAAAGAAAATACTATTGAAAATTAACGGACTTTTTTAACTACTAGCCGACCCGGCGAACTTCGTTTTGAAAATAAAAGCAACGGCATTCACCCTGCGCCTTGTTTATTGTCATCGCAAAAGCTCGTCGCAGGTGAAACTGCACTCTAATCACACCTGATTAGAGTGCAGGATCCGCAGTCTCAGGCGATTGGGGTTTCCTCTTGCGTATCCGATCGGCTTCCCGACGCACCTAAAGCGTGGTCCAGACGCTCCGATTAGAGTGGCTGATAGACAAGATATTAAAAACAAATGTTCCGGTAGAACGGAAAAAAGAAATATGTCATCGGAAGGAAGGAACTAAGCCGGAAGGTTGGAAAGATAGGATGTGGTCTTTTTTTTTTTTGATATTGCAGGGATAGTACTGTTGAAACCAATTATGTCGGAACAGCATTATAAAATTTATCAGGATTTACATTGGGCGGTTGCTATCTGCAACCGCACTCGCAATGAGGAGTTGTGGAAATATGCAGACGCCCTCTTGAACCGATACGTCAATAGGTACTACGACGTAATAAAGTACGTACCGTGTAATGTACATTACTTAGTTCATTTGGTGGAC